>NC_030421.2:7392500-7692500 GCF_001660625.3 Ictalurus punctatus | reverse complement strand
TAAGGCATGAAAAGTTCAAGCAGGTTGCTGTGAGCAATAAATTTCAAAGTCCGTTAATGTCGGGAACATGGCTCTTACGAGACCTCAAAGTAGAATATACTGTATATTGATCTTTCATGGAGCTGGAGGAGGGAATACAAATATTCAGTAGTGTTTTGGGAGAGCATTACCAACCAGTGGAAATACTAACACTGTTTTGTCGTTTTTGAAGTAAGGGTGTTCGGACATTTGCACTTACAGTAAGTGTTTTAAAATGGCCAGATGTTCATGCAGAGAGATAGATAGATGGAGAGAGAGAGAGAAGCAGCATTAGGTAGGGGACAGGGCTAAAACCGTGTCGTCTAAAATGTGTGCTACGCACGTTTATAAACATTTATACATTTTCGACAATGTTGGCAGTGCAGCTGCATGGTAATTATCTCTACAACAAAGTCGAAATATTGTTGCACGAAACAGAGCAAAACGAATATCCTTTATTTGGCATTTTTGCAAGAGGTTTATCTAAGAAATAAATCTGAATATTCCTTCTTTTTGACATTTTAATTTGCGGCTCCATGTGTGCGTTCTATTGCGATGGCGTGAAAATCTCGTTGTTGTCTTTTACACTATGAACGCGCATGTATCGTTATTTGCCTCATAGTTATTTTGGAAATGCCAGACCGAAAAAAAAAAAAAGGTCTCCGATTCCTGTTTGAAATGCGCCCGTGGATAAAAACCCTACGATAAAGATCTTTAGATGTGCCTTTTATACAATTTTACTTGACATTTTGTCATACTTACCTCTCTCGATAATCAGTAATTATGCTGATATGATTGACAATTAAGTGGGATGGATCGCCTCATAATCGGTTTACCCACAATTCCACTTTTTCTCTACACCCAGGAAGAGAAATGTGCATGTGCACAGTTCGCACACAAAACAAGAGACCTCAGATTTTGGTGTTTTTGACTACAGATCAGGGCCTCATAAACTTTGGCTGTTACAGCTAGACTGAACCTTGTGTAAACCTGAACCTTATTATTATTATTATTATTATTATTATTATTTTTATTTTATTTTAATAATCCATTTTCTTTACATGGTGGCAAAGTGACACGAGTGGTGCTGTGAGCTTTCAGAGGAAAAGGGAAAAAGAAACTCTCCTGCCCTATTTGTTGAAAGGTGCAACGAGTTCACAGAGGCCACTGGATGTGGAAGATGAAATTGCTTGTAGATGTGAAGCACAGTGAATATGGCTTCAGTTCATATCTTGGTGGGGAAAGGAGCGTCCCTAGTAGAATAGGAATATGTGACCGTTTGTAGCTTGTGAGGACAGTTCACTAGTGAGGTCTTCACTAGGAAAACTACCTTTATTATTATTATTAGTGGTACTAGTATTAGTAGGAGGAGGAGGAGGAGTATATTAATTTGATTGAATGATTGATTGATTGACTAATTAATTAAATTAATTACAAAAACTGCAGCTTTTATTTAAAGTACTAAAATATCCAAAGGCTTTCTGTTTTGTTCCTGTTCTTAACATAACATTAATTAGCTGAATTAAGAATTTCATCAATAGTAGTTCCTTACTAGGATAGTAAGGTGTGTGTGTGTGTGTGTTTGTGTGTTTGTTGTTTTAACTGTACTTTTTCCAGCAAAGAACTGAATCGAGATCAAGTCCTTTCCCCGACGTGTGACACTGGCTGATTGGAGTGTGTTTTCTTTTCTGCTGTTTTTCTCTTTTAAGAGGTTAATTACTTGGACGCCGGCAGCCTAGACTCGATAAATCCTTGTTGCCTTTTTAAGTGCGCCTTTTTCATCTCCCTCACAAAAACACACTTTGCGCTCCTTGTGAGCTCACATCGTCCATTTAAAAAAAAAAAAAAATACAAAAAAAAGAAAGGGAAAGAGGTGGAAAGATGTTGGTGCTTGGTCTGACTTTAATCTAGGCACATGAAAGCAGCGATGAACCTTCTGAAAAGCATGTAACCTGTTAGGAAACTCCTGAGTCTCTTGTTCTGTTACCGCTGTTTCCCAAATAACACTGATCACCTTCATCAGCTTCGCATTCAGAATGATGTTGAGTTGTGGCTGTGAAAAGTGATGTGTGAGGGGGAGATATATATATATATTATAACTAGTAACAAGAAGAGTACATTAGTGATAGCAGTACACAGGCAGTAATGGCAAATATAGATCACTACATGCCCCCCTCACTCAATAGATTATCAGATATGCTACATGCACAGATGGATTTCCTGTGAATGAAGTACGACACAGTAAAACTACAAACCCAGTAAATTCCTGAGATCCTTCCAAGCTTTCCTTCTAACATCAGTTTCTACCAGTGTTTAGTCTCATTGGTGCCAAAACTTCTTTCCTGTTCTTTACAAAATAAAAATCTATTTTAAACAAGTAACATGCTGTAAATTGCACCACAGACCATCTGCGTTTTGGCTCCTACCATTTCTCCTGGTACAGGCCACGCCCACAAGGGACATCATAAGAGCAAACATAAATGACATCATGCGACTCGTCGTTTGCTGCCGTTACGCTACAACTGTGAGTTGCAGCGCTGAAAGGATTCATACGTTGTCATTTCTACACTAGCCTACTGGTTGTCTCTTTATTGTTGTCGCTATGGTAACTACAAAGGAGGTTGCCATTATGGTCAAGGAGCATCTGGGACAACAGCAGTCTGACATTACATACTAATAAATACCAAAAATCAACATTATTTACTTTTAGTCAGTTTACCGAAACATCAAAACTGTGGATTTGCAGAAAATGGCAGATATCAAAGTTTACTAAACTTTTCGTGTTTCACGAAAAGTCTGTGAAGAGAAGATTGTAGGGACTTAGTGATATTAGGCAGCTATAAATGGGATAACACTTTCTTTCTTTCTTTCTTTCTTTCTTTCTTTCTTTTTTTCCTTTCTTTTTTTATTTTTTTTAAGTGAGGAGCCAGAATGATCTGATAATGACATGGGAAACCATTTAAAGCTGCTTTATGTTGGGATTTCACCCTCTCTTTTTGTCCCATGACCCTGCACATCTCCAATTAGCACAAGAGTAAACTAGAGCACTAACTGTGTCTAGCTAGCTAGCTAAAGCAAATGAGCAAAATGTAATAACTGTTCTAGCTGTTCTCTAAAAGACAAATGAATGCATGCAAATGAATGGATGAAATGCATGCACTGATGGTGATGTGACCAAATTTAAAGCACAAACATGTATTGAAATGCGCCATACACAACTAATCCCCACTACTCAGCTAACGTTATCTCTTTAGATAAAACGACTTGACAACTGGGTTTAATTCTGCTGACTGTCAATCACTATCTTTCCAGCAAATTAGAAAACGAATAAATGCCTCACTTGTTCAGCAAAAAAAAAAAAACCCTCCATCACTGCTAAATCCATTGATTTTCTCATGCTCTGTCACTCTCTCTCCTGATTTGCTGTGTCTCCTGCCAGTCCCTGTTTCACAATGACTACGTTTACATGGACAGCAGTAATCTAATTATTGACCTTATTCTGAACAAGACAATATTCTGATTAAGGTGTTTACATGAGGCGCTTTGAGAATATTCCTTTCATGTACCCGTTTTACGTGTTATAGAATATAGATCGATTAACGGCAATAATAGACGACTGCTTGAAGTCGTGGGCTGCGTCCCAAACCGCGTAGTTACCGTCTGTATAGCAGCTGAGATACATGTATTTCACCTACTATATAGTAGGTAAGTACGCAGATTGGGACGCAGCCGTGCTCTCTTGTTTGCTATTAAACGGTTGAGCACTGCGGTGTGTGTACGTGTCCTGTCGCAGAATGTAGTGAAAACTCCCACACGACGTTAATAGTGTGATTAAGATGTGTGCATGTCTGTAACGCACGTCGATAATGCGACTAAAACAGGAGTACTGCACACGTCTTAATTCCATTTGTGCTTTCTTCGAGTATGACTTTAGTCGGATTAAGGTCATCAATAATCTCTGTTTACATGCTAGTTTCTTAATCAGAGTATCGTCTTAATCGGGTTAATATCGGATTATTGTTGTCCGTGTAAATGTACTGACTGTCCACATATCGGAACTGTATACAAATTTCCCAACAAATCCGACTTCACACCCCTGACCCATCACAGAGCTGATTAGTACCATTTTATTCATGTATTTATTTCATTTTCTGACTCAATAATCATGGATAAAATAAAAAATAAAAAATCTCATGCACTTTAGCTTTAACTAAGAACTTCAATATGAATATCCATGAACATAAAGATATATTGACGTCAGTGCAAATGGACACGCCCATTAAATAATGTTTATTTAATTCAACAATGAAATAAATCCATCACTGATCATTAACTGAATTAGCTTCAGTAGGGTGTAAATGATGGAATCCACCACTCAGCCTCCGTAATTAACTCCAAGGACAGATTAATCAGGGCATATTAGTTTATAACGATCAATGTTGAGATATTATTGCTCACGCGTGGAATAAAAAAGGTCCATCAAGTATATTATAGTATTATATTATATATAGCCATGACGAACCAGGAGAACAGCTTCAGTGCTCCTTGGCATTGATTCTACAGCTCTCTGGGTTGAGATCCGCTAAGTGTGAAGGCCAAATCATATGATTAACATCCTCATCAAAACATTCAGTGCGCCCTTGTGCACTGCGGATGGGGGCGGGGACAT
Organism: Ictalurus punctatus; assembly: GCF_001660625.3. Classification (NCBI taxonomy): domain Eukaryota; kingdom Metazoa; phylum Chordata; class Actinopteri; order Siluriformes; family Ictaluridae; genus Ictalurus; species Ictalurus punctatus. The sequence goes on along the minus strand of NC_030421.2, from coordinate 7,687,813 downwards.
TCTGGAAGGGACCACGCCCAACAGTTTCATCCTAGGTTGAAGTGATCAGTCAGGAGATTATTCAACTGGTTCTAGGTGAAGCAAGTGAGGTGTGCTTTTTTTTGTTGTTTGTTTGTTTGTTTGTTTGTTTTTTTAAAAAAACAATAGAAATAACATTGTTTTTTTTCATTTGGATCTGTCTGTAGTATGCTGAAGTATTGGCTTTTGGGGGGGAAATATGTGATTGACATGGATGCTCTGATTTTTTTTTTGTGTGTGTGTGTGTATGTGTGTGTATTTTACTGCGTGTAGAGTTATATTAGAGTACTGATTCTGAAAATGTCTGTGAAAGAAGTGTAGATGGGGAACAAAGCAAAAAAAAAAAGAGAGTCTATATTGGAATCCTAAGCAGGCGGATCGGTAAGACGTGCACAAGCTTCTGTGATATTTCTTCAAACACTAATCACAAACAAGGCTTGCTTCGTGAGAGTGGAAAGCAGAGCCGCCGTGTACTTGCAGCCTGGCTGATAAAAAAATGAAACAAGTAATTAGGAGAGCAGTCATCATGGGTGATGTATGAGATATATGTAACATTCATACAGATGGCCTGGGGCGAATAATAATCGTGTGTGTGTGTGTATGTGTGTGTGGATGTCTGCATTATTATACCTGTAGCACCAAGACACACTTTTACAGCTGGAGACCAAACAGAACAGCAGTGTAATTACAAAAGCAATGTTGTCGCTCTCTCTCTCTTTCTCTCTCTCTCTCTCTGTGTGTGTGTCTGAGATTCTCAGCAAAATGACCATTGAATGTTGATCCCCCAGTATATGATGTAGCGCATGAAACGGACAAGGAACCTAAACAAATAAGAGTGAGCAAAGGTGAGAGAGAGAGAATCCTGAAAGATCAGTGACGTAGTAATTTAACAGGAACATCTGTACATCTGTTCATTTGTGTAATTATCCAATCTGGCAATCATGTAGCAGCAGCGCATAAAATCATGCAGATACAAGTCAAGAGCTTCATTTGATGTTCATATCAAACATCAGAATGGGGAAAGACGGGATCTCCGGGACTTTGACTGTGGCATGGTTGGTTGTGTCAGATGGGCTGGTTTTGAGTTTTTCCAGAAACTGCAGATCAACTTGGATTTTCACACATACCAGTCTCTAGAGTTTACAGCGAATGGTGCGAAAAAACAAAAAACATCCAGTGAGTAGAAGTTCTGTGAATGGCTAGCCTGGTTCACCTGACAGGAAGTAACTCAATTAATCACTCCTTACAACCGCGGTGAGCAGAAATGCATCTCGACGCACAACACATTGAACCTTGCGGTGGATGAGCTACACCAAAAGAAGACCACATCAGGTTCCACTCCTGTCAGGAACCTGAGGGTACAGAGGGTACCGGGTCACCCGAACTGATTGCGTAAGGAAAATCAGTTAGGGGTTGGGGGAAAACTCCACCAAAGCAGACTGAGTTGAATCGACAGAGAAACAAAGAGAGACAGTATTTTCACATTATTTAAGGCTTAATCTGACTTTTTAAGTACTTAAAGTCCCTGCTTATTTATTCAATTATTAATCATACTGTTCAGTAAATACTATTCATTATTTAGTAAGTACAGTACAATTAAAGGACTAGGAGATTTGCTGTAAAGCAAAAATACTCTGGGATGAGACCTGAATAGTGTGTTATTTAATTAATTTATTATTTGTAATGTGTAATGTTATTAGTTGTGTCAGCAATGGCCTTGCTTTAGTTAAGCGTTATCACTGCTTTTGAAAGCAGGTCTAAAATCTGCAGAACGAATGGAAGAGAAACTGATTTGTGATATTTTGTGCTACATTATTTGTTACATTATTAGGGTAGGTCGTCTTCTTATTCTTCTTCTTCTGATCGAGGACAGTCTCGACTACCTACACAGTAATTTTGGCAGTAATGTGCAGATTAAACAGGATGTAAGGGCGTGTCTCAGAACGGCTTGATGTATTATTGTCACACGTAGAATACATCCTTAGGGAATATCCTTCGGGCCAGATAGTGTCTTTAAAAAAATGTCTTCATTATTTCCACTATTCTCAGCACTAGGATCATGTTGATATTGTTAATTGTTTTGTATTATTAATCATTAAATGAGGATAATTATCACCTTGTCAGTTGCTTTGCCGCAGCAGTTTAACTGCACTGCCCAGCTGTGTGTGTGTGTGTGTGTGTGTGTGTGTGTGTGTGTGTGTGTGTGTGTGTGTGTGTGTGTGTGTTTGTGTGCGTGTGTGTGTTTCAAGTTCTCTATTTGGACTCCCGAGTCACAAATCACCAGCGTGACTCCTGATGGAGGCTGGTTGGCTGGTTATTGAATACTCTTGAACTGTTGCTTTGCTTGTCTACACACACACACACACACACACACACATACACGCACTGCTTTTATTTCAGCACTTATCAAATATCTAATTTTGAGAAATTACCTGCCATTAAGACTACATCATCGTTCAGTAACGTGAGCCCAAAGTGGTGTGTTATTACTGACTTAGAGCGGTAGGGTCGATATAAAAGGTCTACACACTCCTCTTAAAATCGCAGGTTTTTGTGGGGGGGTTGAGTAAAAATAAAGTTAAATCAGGTCAGCTCAGTTGCTATATCAACCAGTTTTGTTGTAATATCATATTATAATGGGGCATGTGACTGTACAATCACATTCAAAACAACATCTCAGATCACTTCACCCCAAACCATGTGGCAAAATGTAGTTTTGATGAGTCCAAGGTAGAACTTTTTGCGCACACATCCAAAAGATATGTTTTGTGCAAAAACAAACCAGATTATTACCCAATACTCATGGTGAAGCATGGTGGTGGCAGGATCATGCTATAGGGGGAGGGGCTGCTGCCTCTGCTCTTCAGCAGGAGCTGGGGCTTTAGTCAACGTGGAGTGGAGAGAATCATGGATAGCTCCAATATCAATGTATCTTGGCAGGCTGAAGATGAAGAAAAATTTCACCTTCCAGCATGATAATGACCCAAAGCGCAAATCCAAGTCGAGAAAGATATGGCTTCAGAAAATGATCAATGTTTTGGATCAGAACCCAGACCAAAATCCTAATGAAAACCTGTGGAATGATTTTGAAGATGGCTGTGGAAAAAGATCTAGCCAGATTTATTTCAATTTCATAATTTTTAAAAAAATGTTTTTTTTTTTTTTTTTTTTAACATCACTGCTATTTTAATCGGGCTGGGTGGACTTTTTATACATACTGTAGAATGCCAAAAACGAGTCCGTATCAGAGGCTGGTTGGAACTGACATGTTGGTCTTGAAAATAAAATATACGTATATGATCACTACAATCCAAAGTGAGTGGTATTGTACAGTAAATAGGTTATTTAGATACAGATTCTGAATTTTTTTTTTTAGCCAATCACTTCTGATTAAAATGACACCTTTTTGGAAATACATACAGAATCAGTAACATTGGTTTTGATTTGACACACAATAACCCCTCTGTTTGAGCGAAAGGGAAATATTAGTGTATTGGTGTTTGTGAAAAGTGTGACGTCCTCATCCAAGGACAACGGGTTTATCTTCCTAATCCCAAAGTCTTCATATGAGCACCTCTTAGCATATAGAAACCATTTTCTTTGACTCAATCTTGTCTCCACGGTAATATGACACGAGTTCACACCAGGTTTTCGACAAACAGTTCACAGCTGAGGCAGAGTCGAATCCTGCACAGAGCTGTAAAAGTGGCCTAGAGCAATAAAAGTATGAAGAAAACTATAACGGAGTGTAAGACCGATTCAAGAGAAAATAAAAAGTGCACTTTGGGCTGTGCAAGAAAAAACAAACAAAAAAAACACACCTTGGTTAAAGAACAAGCACCAAGAGTATAAGTGGTTTAAAAAGTAAATAAATATGCCTTTTAAAGCTAGTAGTAGCTTGCAGGAGAGTAGCAGGTAGCATGTAGAACCACCTAGCAACAGTATTTCTGATTTAGAGTAATTGTTGTCCGCTATCTTCCTTATACCTGAGCTGCTGGAGTGGACGTTGACGATTGGTTAGTGTCACTGTGATTGATCGCGAAGACAGAGTATGCCCCTCCCACCCAGAGAGCAAGGCCAATTTTGCCCTGTTGGAGTCCTGGCCGTAGATTGCTGTGTCATCATCATCATCATCACCCTCAGGATTTGATCACCGGCTCCAGTCTGAGCCCTTTGTAACAGTCAGAAGTACAGCTGTACAAACCTTTAAGTTTTCCAACACGGGAGTGTCTTCAGGACAGAGCTGTTTCGGCTTTAGGGTTTCTCAGTAACATGACAACTTAGTTAAAAGGAGACGCTGGTGTTCAGAAGACGTGGGACGCCTATAATCACGTGGGTGATATCATTTACTGTACATCCTAAACAAAAAAAATTGATTGCTTAGTGGTTAACACGTTCGCCTCGCACCTCCCCGGTTGGGGGTTTGAATCCCGCCAACACCCTGTGTGCACGGAGTTTGTTTGTTCTCCCCGTGCTTCGGGAGTTTCCTCCTAGTACTCTGGTTTCCTCCGCCAGTCCAAAGACGTGTTGTAGGCTGATTGGCGTTTCCAAATTGTTCGTAGTGTGTGAATGGGTGTGCGATTGTGCCCTGCGACGGCTTGGCACCTTGGGGTCTAGGGTGTCCCCTGCCTTGTGCCCCGAGTTCACTGTGTTAGGCTCCAGGCTCCCCGCAACCCTGAGTAGGATAAGCGGTATGGAAGATGGATGGAGATTTCACTGTTAAAACAAGATATCAGTTGGGAATTTTTGGTTTCCTGGAACAAAGACGAACATTGTAGGAAAAACATATCTTTACTCTCTCGTTATAAGAGCTGTTTTGCTGGCTTTATTTTTGCCGAGTGATCCATGTGCATGAGCAGCTCTGACAGCGCCGAGCAATTGATTTCAAATAACGTGTCATGCTTTTTACCCTGAGGACAAAATCTGATGGGGGGGCACATTTCTTTGCTATTACATTATTTTTTGGGCAGCAGAAACACACAGATTTGTATTTGTGGTTAGAAAGTGAACTCCAGTGTTCCTTGGATCCTGGTTTGCCGTGGTTTGATTAGTGCATATAACTAATCAAGTATATTATTTGTATGAAGTATGAATATTTAACCCAGCATGTTAAATATTCACCATCGGTGGACTGTGGCGGATCGTCGAGGTCTTTTTTTTTTTCTTTTTTTTTTTCCCCTCTCCTTGTTTTTTTTAAGCAGCAGTAGCTCTGATGGATGATCTGGCTGGTATGGAGTGAAGTGGAAGATCTTGTCCCTGCTGCATCAGCACAGATCTCATGGTGTTCTTTTGGCGCTGGAGATCCGTGCAGCGTGATTAAGTGTAGAAGAAAACTCTTTGTGCCATGCCTCTTCTTCTTCACAAAGTATTTTCCAGAGACGGGAAGGAAGAAGTTCGTGAGGAAAGGTGGTGGAAATGTGAAACCCAGAATAAGACTGGTTTGTCGGGGGAAATGCGGTGTTGTGTTTTGTTTTCCTCGTACTAAATCTGGAGGAGACTGTAGATGATCCCTGCATTGTGGATTTATGGATTCATTTGGATTGGGGGAAAAAAAGGCTCTTTTTATGCACGTGTTTTTTTTGTTTTTTGTTATATGACCTGTTATATATATTTTTTTTCATGTTTCATGGCATAATGTTAAACCCCGTTCACACCTGGCATTAACATGTGTCCTGGTTTATCACACGTACAGGTGTAAACGAAGTCAAATTTGTCTAAGACGCACTGTGATCCAGTTATTCAAACCACATCCGGGGCCTAAGACTTTTATAAGACTATTGTTCTGAGTAAAGTGTTTGTTGTGAGGTGAGCGGCTGTGGCTGAGGTGGTAGAGCGGGTTGTCCACTAATCGTAGGGTTGGCGTTTCGATTCCCGAAGTGTCCTCGGGCAAGACGCTGTGCCCTAAGTTGCTTCCGATGGCAAGCTAGCGCCAAATGAACACTGTATTATACATGAAAAATATTTAGCATTTTGTGATTGTTCCTCCCACAGCATCGCTTGAATGTTGAAATGGTTGCAGTCCCTTGTTGTACCATGCTGTTGTGTTTTCACACTTGCCCCACAGTCAGGATTGATTCTAGGCTTGTTTGGGGGCGGGGCTTATAATCGCAGGTTCGTGTTCATGTTGAAGAATTCTGCCATACAGTATCTCACAAAAGTGAGTACACCCCTCACGTTTTTGTAAATATTTGATTGTATCTTTTCATGTGACAACACTGAAGAAATGACACTTTGCTACAATGTAAAGTAGTGAGTGTACAGCTTGTGTAACAGTGTAAATTTGCTGTCCCCTCAAAATAACTCAACACACAGCCCTTAATGTCTAAACCGCTGGCAACAAAAGTGAGTACACCCCTAAGTGAAAATGTCCAAATTGGGCCCAATTAGTCATTTTCCCTCCCCGGTGTCATGTGACTTGTTAGTGTTACAAGGTCTCGGGTGTGAATGGGGAGCAGGTGTGTTAAACTTGGTGTCATCGCTCTCACACTCCCTCATACTGGTCACTGGAAGTTCAACATGGCACCTCATGGCAAAGAACTCTCTAAGGATCTGAGGATCTGCAGCAGCACGGCCAAGACCAACAGGACAGATTCTACTCGGAACAGGCCTCGCCATGGTCAACCAAAGAAGTTGAGTGCATTTGCTCAGTGTCATCTCCAGAGTTTGTGTTTGGGAAATAGACATATGAGTGCTGCCAGCATTGCTGCAGAGGTTGAAGGGGTGGGGCATCAGCCTGTCAGTGCTCAGACCATACGCCACACACTGCAAATTGGTCTGCATGGCTGTCGTCCCAGAAGGAAGCCTCTTCTACAAATGATGCACAAGAAAGCCTGCAAACAGTTTGCTGTAGACAAGCAGACTAAGGACATGAATTACTGGAACCATGTCCTGTGGTCTGATGAGACCAAGACAAACTTATTTGGTTCAGATGGTGTCAAGCGTGTGAGGCGGCAACCAGGTGAGGAGTGCAAAGACAAGTGTGTCTTGCCTACAGTCAAGCATGGTGGTGGGAGTGTCATGGTCTGGGGCTGCATGAGTGTTGCTGGCACTGGGGAGCTACTTCGGAATGCCTTCGGAGACTGGGCTGCAGGGCAGTATTCCAGCATGATAACGACCCCAAACACACCTCCAAGACGATCACTGCCTTGCTAAAGAAGCTGAGGGTGAAGGTGATGGACTGGCCAATCATGTCTCCAGACCTAAACCCTATTGAGCATCTGTGGGGCATCCTCAAACGGAAGGTGGAGGAGCACAAGGTCTCTAACATCCACCAGCTCCGTGATGTCGTCATGGAGGAAAGGAAGAGGACTCCAGTGGCAACCTGTGAAGATCTGGTGAACTCCATACCCAAGGGGGTTAAGGCAGTGCTGGAAAATAATGGTGGCCACACAAAATATTGTCACTTTGGGCCCAATTTGGACATTTTCACTTAGGGGTGTACTCACTTTTGTTGCCAGCGGTTTAGACATTAATGGCTGTGTGTTGAGTTATTTTGAGGGGACAGCAAATTTACACTGTTACACAAGCTGTACACTCACTACTTTACATTGTAGCAAAGTGTCATTTCTTCAGTGTTGTCACATGAAAAGATAGAATCAAATATTTACAAAAACGTGACGGGTGTACTCACTTTTGTGAGATACTGTACATCACTTTTGTGCGTGCAGGTTTGCAAAATGGTAGGCACTAGATTAATCAGTTTGCTGTTTTTATTTTTATTTTATTTCTAATTTTAGTTTTTTATAGAATAGAGACATAATGAGAATAACTTGCTCTTATCAGTCTATCCATCTCTCTCTCTCTCTCTCTCTCTCTCTCTCTCTCTCTCTCTCTCTCTCTCTCTCTCTCTCGCTCTTGCTCTCTCAAGAAAAAAGGATGACAATTTTATGTTCCATCGACTACTCGTTCTCTCCAGATTCTTTTCTTGGGTACTTTTATATAATTTAATCCACGCATGTTCCAGTGCCTCATAGAACCCCATTGTTCCTAATCCGAGCAAAGTCATTTTAACGTGTGTGTCTCTCTTTCTTTCGGTGTCCTACAGGAAGTTCATGCCACAGTAACACGCTCCCGGCTCTTGTGCGTACGCCTCCTCTGATGATGCAGTCCACGCTGGACATGAAACCGTTTATGCCTTTCCCCGTGGATGGATCATCTCCTGTCGGTCTCTTCGCCAATTTCAGCACGGTATTACTCTCTCTCTCTCTCTCTCTCTCTCTCTCTCTCGACTCCTCAATATGCTGGAAATAAGCCGTGCACCTTATTCGTTCTCGAGTAGGCTCGCATTCACTCACCACAAACAAAAGCATTTCTGCTTTATCATTGAACATGAAACTTTTTTTGAATGTTCTTAAATGGCATTAACAATTCTGAACACTTTGGCTCACAACCGCTCATCATTCAGCTCCCGTATTTAAGAGTAAGAGGTAAGTTCTTCACAAGAAAAATCATCTCTGCTTTATCGCAGCTTAGTCGATTTCTTTTCTCCTTCATTAACGTTAGATGCGGAGCCTAAGGTCCGTTCGCTGTCCACGCTCGTACAAGGCACGGAGAAGTATTTTCTCGCCACTTGCGCAAACCCATCACAAGGCAGAATTACACACACTCCCTTCCTGTGTCTCTGTCCCTTCCTCTGTCTGTCTCAGTCTCGTCCTCTGTCTCTTCCTGTGTGCCTGTGTCTGTCTCTTCCTGTGTCTCTGTCTCTTCCTGTGTGCCTGTGTCTCTGTCTCTTCCTGTGTGCCTGTGTCTCTGTCTCTTCCTGTGTGTCTCTGTCTCTTCCTCTGTCTCGTCCTCTGTCTCTTCCTGTGTGTCTCTGTCTCTTCCTATCTCTTCCTCTTCCAGTGTCTCTGTGTATCTTCCTGTGTCTGTCTCTTCCTCTGTCTGTCTCTGTCTCTTCCTCTGTCTGTCTCTTCCTGTCACTCTCTGTTCATTTTGCTGTCATGTCTCTTTTTATCTCTTTTCTTTTCATACTTCCGTAGTCCCTGTCTCTCTCCTTTTCTTTTGTTTGTTTGTGTCTCTCGCTCGCTTTCACCTCGTTCTGTCTCTCTCCCTCTGTTCATCTCTCTATCTGGCAACCCTGATTTCTCCATAATCACCTCCTCTGCTTTATACGGATCCTCATTTTATTGTTTTGACATTAAAAAAAAACCCTGACATTCACAGAATAATGGTGTGTAAGGCTTGATAACAGTGATTTTGTGTAATCCAGATATGAATGCTGAGGCGGAGGTCAGTTTTTAAAGCAGCACGATGTCCTCGCTGTGTCCCCTCACATACAACCCTGAGTGTTCAGCGTGCTGTGCAGTGTGGCGCTGGTGGAGGCTAGTGCTGACATTGTTCGAGAGGGTGTGTGTCTCTGTGTGTGTGTGTGTGTGTGTGTGTGTGTGTGTGTGTTTGATGGAAGCTGGGCAGTGACACCCTTCAGGCGCAGATTGAGCCCATGCTGTCTGTGCCTCGGGATTGAGAGGCTGTGAAATCGATTGGAGCTTTTATCTGCTCGGAGCAGGAGCCATGACCGGGAGCTCCATCTCATCTGCGGGGATAAAAGTCACATCCACACTGTTTGAGTTTTCCTCAACTCTCCGACCTGTCAGCCCTCTCACTCCTCTATTCCTGTGTCTCTCTGTCTTTTTGTGTCTCTCATTCGTCTGCCTGTCTCTTCCTGTAACTCTGTCTCCCTGTGTTCTGTAACTCTCTGTGTCTGTGTCTCTCTCTCTCTCTCTCTCTCGCTCTCTCTCTCAATTCAATTCAACAAGCTTTATTGTCATGACCGTATACATGTACAGGATTGCCAAAGCATTACAGGAATGTACAACTGTTTATTAATGATTTATTAAATACTGTGTAAAAAAGAAAAATGTACACAACCTAGAAAAATGTAAACATAAAAAAAAAAAACCAGAAGACAAGCAGGACTGGGTGTGGGTGGGTGTGTTTGGGCGTGTGTGTTTGTTTGGGGGTGTATTTGGGTGTGTGTAGGGGTGTGTGTGTTTGGACGCGTGTGTGCTTGGGGGTGTATTTGGGTGTGTGTAGGGGTGTGTGTGTTTGGACGCGTGTGTGTTTGTTTGGGGGTGTATTTGGGTGTGTGTAGGGGTGTGTGTGTTTGGACGCGTGTGTGTTTGTTTGGGGGTGTATTTGGGTGTGTGTAGGGGTGTGTGTGTTTGGACGCGTGTGTGCTTGGGGGTGTATTTGGGTGTGTGTAGGGGTGTGTGTGTTTGGACGCGTGTGTGTTTGTTTGGGGGTGTATTTGGGTGTGTGTAGGGGTGTGTGTGTTTGGACGCGTGTGTGTTTGTTTGGGGGTGTATTTGGGTGTGTGTAGGGGTGTGTGTGTTTGGACGCGTGTGTGTTTGGGGGTGTATTTGGGTGTGTGTAGGGGTGTGTGTGTTTGGACGCGTGTGTGTTTGTTTGGGGGTGTATTTGGGTGTGTGTAGGGGTGTGTGTGTTTGGACGCGTGTGTGTTTGGGGGTGTATTTGGGTGTGTGTAGGGGTGTGTGTGTTTGGACGCGTGTGTGTTTGTTTGGGGGTGTATTTGGGTGTGTGGGTTTAGCTGGTTGTGGGTAGGTTTTGGTGTGTTTGGGTGTGTGTGTTTGGGTTTGTGTGTGTGTGTTTTTTGGTCGTGTGTGTGTGTTTTTTGGTCATGTGTGTGTTTGGGCGTGTGGGTGTGTGCTTGGGTGTGTGTAGTGGTGTATGTGTGTGTTTGTTTGGGGGTGTATTTGGGTGTGTGGGTTTGGCTGGTTGTGGGTAGGTTTGGTTGTGTGTGTGTTTTTTGGTCGTGTGTGTGTGTTTGGGCGTGTGGGTGTGTGTAGTGGTGTATGTGTGTGTTTGTTTGGGGGTGTATTTGGGTGTGTGGGTTTGGCTGGATGTGGGTGGGTTTTGGTGTGTGTGTAGTGGTGTGTTTGGGGGTGTGTGTGTTTGGGTGTGTGTAGTGGTGTGTGTGTTTTTGGGTGTGTGGGTGTGTGTTTCGGTGTACTCAGGATGGATTTGTGGAATTGTGTGTGTGTTTGGGTGTGTGTGTGTGTCTGTGTGTAGTGGTGTGTGTAGTGGTGTGTGTGTTTTTGGGTGGGTGTGTGTGTGTGTGTGTGTGTGTGTGTGTAATCTCAGCTGCGTGTTTGTCCTGTTGTGTAAAGTTCTGGTTTGTGACTGGCCCCCAGCCCTCTCTACCGTACAGCAGAATGGGTTCAATGACTGATTCGGATCATTTGAAGCCAGATCCGAGGTGGGAGTTGGATATGGATTAGTTTATTTCATTGTGTAGAACGACCTGCGTGCTTTCTCCATCAGCTCATTCACTGCTGGACTGACAATTCCAGTGGAATTCATTTTCAGTCCTAAGTAATTGTATCCTTTGCCATTTTCTATCGCGTGTGTCCCTAAAGTGAAGCATGAGTTCTTCTTTGGAGTAATTTAAGAAGAGCTTTAATTTATATGAAAATTCGGTCTCCATTATAAGGGCCAGTCATCATGGTGTGTGTGTGTGTGTGTGTGTGTGTGTGTGTGTATAGTCAATTGTAATATAAGATTTTTAAGATTTATTAAAACAGGGCTAATGGTGTTCACAGGTTCATACCTGATCATGAACACAGGGGGAAAAACAGAACACTTTCTCCCTTTTTACACTTGGCTGTTTCATGCATCTTGACTATCACGATTATATCCTGAAGTCTAAATGCACGCACACAAGACGCATTTGGAACAGATTTAAAGCATTTTAACCAAATATTCGGGAGAGAAGTGTTACTCTTGACAGCCAGGTCCTCTCTTGAGAGGTGACGCATGCTATGCTAGTGCTGATGTTGGCGCTTTTAAAAACGGTAGCGAGATCGATCCTGCATTTGACTACAGCATTTACCTCTCTTATTTCCAAGTAGGAAAATCAAAAATCAAACTAAACCCCCTCTGGAATTCCTACTTGGAAACTCAGGATGATCTCCTCAGTAGGGCAGGCGGTATTTCCTGGTCAAATCTACAGCACTGCCTCGACAGTTTGCTGTTTGAAGAAGGGAAATATACATTACATCACTTATCACAGGTAGCTGGTTAGCATGTTGCTAACAAAAGACATACATGGACTCCATACATGGCTTCGTGCCACATACCGAAGTGTCCTTGGGCAAGACACCGAACGCCAAGTTGCTCCCGATCGCAAATTAGCACCTTGCATGGCAGCTCTCCTACCATTGGGGTGTGTGTGTGAATTTTCCAAACGAAGACGACCACTGAAAGTTTCTGTTCAAATAGACTGATTTGTCCGACCAGAGGTGCATTTGACTGCAAGTGTTAAAATCTTTTTCAGGGTAGATTCTAGAATCATGGCGCATGGAACGATGGTTACAGGGTCGAAGAGGGAAGGTGGAGAAGATGTCAAATTTGAAATGAGAAAAGCCTGTCTAAATCAGAAATATCCAAATGGAGTGATGTACTGTGTGATGGTTGGGAACTGGTGGAAATTTGGCTCGTCAACTTAGGAAAGTATTCCAGCTAACCGAACCCAAAAAAAAACAAAAAGCTTTATTTCAGCGACTCCAGGGTTCTAAATATCACCATCATGACTTCTGGAGCAGATCGTCTGTTACATAAATCATAAATTATATCAATTATTTAGCTGAAGGCAGCTCAGCAGAGCAGAGGCTACAGGCTGCAGGGCTACAGAGTGTTTACAAATGCTCATAGATTGTTCATGTTGTTTACTCTGTCTGGACTGATTAGCGACCTGACAACGGCTTGTTTTAAAAAATAAAATAAATTAATGCAAAGAGAAGTGTGTTTATTCTGCCAGCTTCAAGTACAAAACAAGTGTATCTCATCTGTTCAGAGTCCACGACTCTAGTCAAAAGTTTTAATGTGTAACACCAGATGAAACAAAACCAAAGGAGTTCATATAGTTTAGTCATAAACATAACATTTAATAGTTTAACATTATAAGGTGACTGTTGCAACCATTCCGCTGTGTAGCTGTGACTATGAAAATGCTACAAACCTCCCTCACCATTTTGTCTGAGCAGAAACGATGAAATGTGTGCTTTTGCCTTTGCTGATAGCTAACAACCTCCTAATGTTGTGCAAAGCGTTGGAGTTTGGTTCAGATGGCTCTCGGAACCTCTTAACCTAAATAATATGTTAAAAATCTAAATATTAAATAAAAAATTTTCAAAAACACGGTCGGGTGACATGCCTGGAGATGGCTCCTGAGATTTGTAGGCTAGTGTTTGCCCGTTTAACACTTACCTTTTTTTCCCCCCACAAAGCCGACATATCTCTCATTAGGCATGAATCCTAAATGTTCCCAGATCACCGATGTGACATTTGGTTTCCCAACAAGGTCCGTCGCAGCGGCAGAACCCGAAGTGAAATTCACCCGGCTGGATTTTGCCGGGCTCAAACAAACTAACAGACAACACCATATAAGGCGTTTGTTTATGTAATTTGTGTATTAATATAAAATCTCCCACTATATGGTAGGTTATAAAAACAAATTAATATTGCAACCATTATTGTTGTTGTTATTATTATTATTATTATTATTATTATTATTATTATTATTATTATTATACTTGTATACAAACCTGTACTTGTCATAGTGCCCACTCAAGCAGAAACATTTAACGTAGCGTGTGATGTGACACCACCACGGTGGCAAACTACCACCGTGGTGGTGCGGTTGTCATGGCCACAGTCACAGCCCTATCCCCAACCCATGTGAAAGAAAGATTATCAGATGACTTTTGTTCAAAGACGCCTCACAATCGCGTTTCAGGAGAGATTTAATTGCTGGCGTGATTTCCAGCACATTTTGATAAATCTGCGGCGCTTTGGTGTCTGGCGTATTTTACCGAGCAGCTGATTTATCGCTTGGCTCCGAGTTTTAAGACGCACCGTTTACTCGGCTCGGGAATTTCTGGAACGCTGCGAAAGGGAACAGCGTGTAAAGAATGCCGTCTCTTTTGGAGACGAGTGCGGACGTGCCAGGATGGATTTTGGCATTTTGATGTAGTTGGTAATCGACTCGGCGTGTTAGTTGTTCCGTAACACTGCACAATCTCAGCAAATGAATAAAGGGCTTTTTGAAGCCTCGCTAACTCCCCGTCTTTTTCCGATTCCCTCTGTGTCCATTACTGTCTTTCCATCTCCCGTCTCGGTGCGTCAGTGTGACGATGACCCACTGTGACACTTCTTCGGCAGTTAGTGCTGTCAGCATCTCTTGCACTCTCTGCTGCTGTCCAGCTCCACTTCCCAAGCGCAAAAAAAATCAGAGAAACATCATAATTGCTGCATAACTGTCAGCTCAAATCAAGTGCAGCTCCAAGCTGCAATCACGCCGCTGCGAAACGAACATAATTACACGGCCTCCTGAAGTTAATCACCATCGTCTTTAACAAGGCTCTGAGGAACAGATGGGTTCGGCAGCGACGCGTCTCAATTGCAGGAATTTGCCGAGCGCCTCGACGGTAATCGCCGACGTCGATGTCTTTCGCTTCTAAACATCAGGCCGCAGCAGTGTTATTATGTTATTTTGTTATTTTGTTTTGATCCGGTTAAATCCGTGTTGTTCATTTTCAAATTTGATATTTTTAGTTCCGCTTTAATTTGCGCCTAGCTTTTCGTTTATTTTATTTCTGTCTTATTTTTCATTCCAGGGATGGATCTGAAATTTGTAGGTTTTTTTTTTTTTTTTTTTTTTCCCCCCCTCTGTAATCCTATGAAATGATTGCACTGCAAATTGTGTACTGTGCTTTTGACATGTTCAAGATGTGATTAAAGCACCTCTATCGGTCTGAGTGTAAGAGTGATACGTGGTATGTTTCAGCAACAGGGCGAATATTTCGATGTTTCTGTAACAAATGATCAGCTTGCGGTTGTGCATACAAAAACGCTACAATATAATATGATAATCTTAATAATAATAATAATAATAATCTTTAGCTAAAATATTAAATCTGCATACAGGCGTGAGCCAAGTCACTTTTTCAGATCGTCTATATTTCACACCCTGGTTTATAGCTTTAATGCAAGACTTTGATATCAATTTTAGCTTCATGTATTATTTTTTTATTTTGTCCAAAATACTGGCCAGTATAGTTTATCAAATAAACAAACCAACTAATGAATGAATCTGAGTCTTAGCATTATCAATGCTTTTGTTAATATATGGATGGATAAAACAACACATTTTACTAAACAGTTCTGCAAGTCTTACCATCACAGACAGACAGACAGACAGACAGATAGAATAAGCCAATCTTGATAAACTGTTATGCAATCTTACCATCATTGAATAAATAAATAATAGATGGATGGATGGATGGATAAAATAACATTTTGCCATACAGTTATGCAATCTTACAATCATTATTAAAGTAATACATTAATAAAGAGACAGACAGACAGGTAGGCAGACAGACAGATAGAGAAATAGAGAGAGAGAACATGATAGATAGATAGATAGATAGATGGATGGATAGATAAACTGGTATGCAATCTTACAATCATTATTAAAGTAATACATTAATAAAGAGACAGACAGACAGGTAGGCAGACAGACAGATAGAGAAATAGAGAGAGAGAACATTATAGATAGTTAGATAGATAGATAGATAGATACTGTTATGCAATCTTACAATAATTATTAAAGTAATAAATTAATAAACTGACAGACAAACAGGCAGAAATTTAGGTAGATAGACATATAGGCAGACAGGAAGACAGACAGGTAGACAGACAGACAGCTACATAGAGAGTGAGAAAGAAAGAATAATCCAATTTTGATAATCTATTATGTAATCTTACCATCATCATTGAATAAATAAATAATGGATGGATGGATGGATGGATAAAATAACATTTAGCCATACAGTTCTGCAAGTCTTACAATCAATATTAAAGTTGTACATTAATAAATAGACAGACAGAGAGAGAGACAGACAGACAGACAGGTAGATAATATGTTGATGTATGTATGGGTTTGCTAATGGTTTATTTTATTTTTTTAATGCCAGCACACATTTAGTGATTTTCCTCAACCCTCTTTTCATATTTTATTATATTTTTCAAAGCAGTGCTACAAAATTGAATGCAGCGGTGTACTTTTAGCAGGTTCTGGTTCATTCTTAAGGGAATAAATAAGCGTACTGGGATGTACCGCTTCACGTAGCACATACAAAGAGCCAAGAGACGGTACGAGGGGAAAAAAAGAAAAATATATAGGACTATGTAAATGTTGTGTGTTGATACGCTAGACAGGATTCGATTTCCATTTCGGGAGTCATTCCGTGTAGATAAAAGACAAACGAGACCAAAAAAGTTTGAATCTGCACCGTCTACTCTATGGAACAGTGTTAATGTTATGCATAAAAACACTGTTAGCAGATTGTGTTGCGTTTCAAACACAACTTACTGCAAACAAGTTCAGGACTTTCTCACGTCTACATGTTTGTTTTTTCGGAGCACAAAGTGGAGAGATTGTTATACAGCTATTGTATGTGACAGTCTAGGGAGGGGGAAAGAATATGTAGTGCTAAGATTAAAAACAAACAACAACAACAAAAAAACTCAGAATCATTAAAACAACTTTTATAAGTACAATATGTTCGAACTGGGTAAATTAAATGTAATGGTCCTGTCTCTGGCTTAAAGTTCTCAGGAATGATTAAATGCTAATTTAATCATTTAACACTTTCTATTTCCCTAATTATTTTTGCTTCAGTGTCAGAAGGTTGTAGGTTCAAATCCCAACCCTTTGAGTGTTGATCTGAACTCTGCTGGCCATCTGCTCGGAAATACGCCTAAACCGAGATATTAAGAGCACAGACGAATTTTTTTTTTTTTTTTTTTTAAAAACACCCTAGCTCTTTTTTCTTCTTCTTTTTTTCAATCTTCTAAGAAGCTATCGAGCGTATTTCTCCGAGTCAGGAGCGGGAAGGTGGAGAAGGGGTGCAGTAAGCGGTGACGTTCATCAGGTCGCTGATGATTTTGTGGATGAGCAGAGTGCTGTGAAGGGAGATGAAGTGAAGGTGATTGCAGTGGACTTGCAGTTTCTTTTTTTCTCCTCTCTCTCTGTCTGTCTCTCATTCTCCGTTCTTAGAATCAATACTATCAGGAAAAGAGCAGGCTCGACTTGGAGATCACTCATCACCAAGGTCACGGATCGCTCGCACCAGGTTACGCTGCTATCAAGGTAAAACGCCGAGACGGAGAGACAGCAGGTCTGACAGTCGTGTCGGGTATATAAATCAAATCACGGGTTTATAGTGACTCATACATGCGTAGTATACACGCTTATGCACATCAACGTTGTTGATACGTAATGGCTATTTTTACCAAAATCTAAGATGTAAATCACCTCCAAATCACTTGGGATCATCGCTGTAATTCAGCATCAATCATTATCCTGATTTCTGTAGACTGTTTGATTTTCAGTGCAGCATGGCTGTGGTATTTCTTTATAAACTTTCTTTTTAAACCTCCAAAGCGTTTTTTTTTTTTTTTTTTTCATTGTGCCAGACACAAAAACAAACATTTTTTAAATTGAAGATATTAAAATAATCCAAGTCTGTGTAAATCAAAGAATATTGCTAAGAATATTTTCTTCAAGTATTGTATCTTGGTCATCAACACCTAAGTTTTTCTTTATAAACACATCAGAATTTTTTTTTTCCCCAGTTAAAATGTTTTTTGTTGTTTGTTTACTCATAGCATTCCTACTCGTGGACAATTCATTTACTGTATAATATACTATATAATACTATTTAATACAAGTGATATTTTACAGAATGTCAAAATTTGAATGTATTTTTAAGTAATAGTAATTTTTTATTTTTTTTTTAAATGTAAAGAAAGTAGATATTTTATGCATGAGGGTTAACGCACGCGTTCTACTACATTATTGTTTCTATGGTAACGGCTTGTTCAGAGCGAGTTGTGTGCAGGACGCTGGACGCCATGTAATCTAATCCTAATAACAGACTAAAAACGAAAGAAAGAAAAAAGCGAGGGGAAAAAAAAAAGAAAGACGTCCGACGGTGGAATTGTTGACGCTTTCTGTGAAGAGATGTTTATTTAACGTGTGTGGAAGGAGTCTCCGGTGTCAGTGCTTTGTGAACATCACGGGTACAGCTGGATGTTTACGTTTTCCCCCACAAAAAAAGTCTTCAGGATGGAGAACTTCAAGAGAAAGCGAGTGAGAGAGTGACTGATTATATCTGCGATAACGTTAGTGATGACGGGAACGAACTTGGTTCTCTCTTTTAAATGTAACTGTAAATGGATAGAAAGTGTGACGCATGCATGACCTTATGTTTTTTATTTATTTAAAAAAAAATTTTTTTTTTAATCGTTATTGCCGGTATTGGAAAATAATCTTTGTTATTTTGACAGGGGTGTAATATTGGTATTTCACTGTTATAAGGTTCTATCTGGGTATAGACTGAATAAAGGTAGAACCTGAAAATACTAAGATGACGACATTCTTTCCTTTCAGATGTCTTTATAAATAGTGAACTTCTGCAAAGCATCAAGGCAGCTGCCTTCTGTGGAAAAGTGTGGCACCATGAAATTAATTAAATGAGGAATCTGTTCATTGTTGGCTATACAGCCCTTACTAACTCTGATCTGAAGCAAACATGAATATGAAAGACTGCTTAAATTTAATCATGGATACCTAGACATGGCTGCTGTCTACAGTCACAAAAGTGTGAGATTGGGTTGTGCACAGAGACTGGAAAGAAGTTTTTAATAAAAGAACATAGTAAGAACCGAGAACTAAGGCCCCATCCACACGTATATGGATAGTCTTGAAAATGTAGTTCTTACCCCGGTGGATTAGTGGTAGCACGTTTGCCTCGGACCTCTGGGATCGGGGGCTTGAGTCCCGCCTCCTCCTGTCAGTTGGCTGATTCTGTTTCCAAATTGTCCATAGTGTGTGAATGTGTGTGTGTGACTGTGCCCTGTGATGAGTTGGCACTCCGTCCATGGTGTCCCCCGCCTCATGCCCCGAGTCCCCTGGGAAAGGCTCCAGGCTCCCGCACGACCCTGTGTAGGAAGCGGTACAGAAAATGGATGGATGGGTGGATAGCTCTTACCCATGCGTTTCCAAAACCGTACCTGTCCACACCAAGACCGTTTTTTTGAAAATGTCTCCAAAACACAAGTACGATTTGAAGCCGCTCAGGTGGTGATAGTTTTAGTACAGCTTGTGAATACGTCTTGAGGAAAGACCTGCAAGTAAAAAAAAAAAAATTCATGTACTTCAGTGAACATGACACTAAAGATACAGGACTCATAAATAGCTAATAGCTGTGTATCGAGCAGTAGAAAAGGAGAAATGCAGAGAAGAAAAAAAATCGTCAACAGTGTCACGGTTGGCCAAGAGTACTAAAATGAACACAAGGAAACATCGTTTTTGCCGTTGTCCGGAAATATTTGTGGCCGGAAAGTCCAAGACAGCAAAACTTGTAATGCTGTCTGGGTGGGAGGGGCATACTCTGTCACCCCTGTCAATCACAGCGGCACTAGCCACCCACTATCGTGGGTGTCTGTGACTTCATGTATGTGGAAGAGGGCAGATTCCTCTGAGAGTTCTTACACTGCCCTTTGAGGCAGCATGAGCAGGAATCTGAAAGCATGTGGTACTCATTTTCCACCAGCATAAGGCTGTTCTGTTTCAGTTCTCCAACACCATGCACCACACTGATCATTAAGTTTCTCTAGACATATTTAACAATCTTAACTTATCTTGTTTTCCATCTCAGGGAATGGTGACTTAGTGGTTAGCTTGTTTGCCTCGCACCTCCAGGGTTGGGGGTTTGATTCCCGCCTTCATCCTGTGTGGGTGGTGCCTGCATGTTCTTCTCGTGCTTCGGCGATTTCTACCCCCAGTCCAAAGACATGCATTGTAGGCTGATCAGCATCTCTAAATTGTCCGTAGACTTTGACGAGTGAATATATTTGGCACCCTGTCCAAGGTGTCCCCTGCCTTGTGCTCCGAGTCCTTTCGGATAGGCTCTCGGTCCCCCCGCGACCCTGTGTAGGATAAACAGTACAGAAAACGGATGGATGGGTTTTCCATCTCACCTTTTCCTGAAAGATGTTTTTCCTCCTGACCTGTCTGTCTTCCTCTTGCGCAAGGGTCCTGGAAGTCGTCGATGACGTCAGCTGTGTTTTGTTCACCTGAACACACAGGATGTGGCTCTGTAATTGGAAAATCAGTGGACAATAGCACTCCTCCCCCTCTCTCTATCACTCTGGCTTTGAGTGACAGCTGAGGTCGATCACATATGGATGGGTTGTTTCCATTGAATTTTTGTTAAAAATCAGCCAAGTGAAGCAAAATCAGTCCTAGAGCAGATCTGAACTACTGAACCCATTTTAACACTATTGTGAGAACAAAAAAAAAAAGAAATGTGCCGGAAGGACTGGTTGTGGAGATGAAGGCTGCGAGGTTTGTCTGTTCTGCGAAGAGAATCGGAGGTACAGTGCAAAGAAATGTAGCCGTGTTTGTTTTTATTTTTGCAGTCCCTAACAAACATTTTGGTTTGACATGCCACATCGTTTCTTAGAGAAGCCTATTATCGTGCTTACATATTTGCCCTTGTTCTCCCAGTTGAATAGACGGATACTAAACCGGATTCAGGGATTTGCTGCGCGTGATAGCAGACGAGTTGGATTTCCTCTCAGGATACTCAGGCTGTTTCTGAGGGCTGTGCATGTTTGTAGTGACCTCGGGGACGGGGTTGGGATGTCGCAGATCCCAAAAATTTGTCTGTCGCAAGGAAATCAGAGCTAAAATTATATCTAAAATTGACCTAAACCTCGCCTTAAGTACATATGTTTTGACGTACTGTGGAAAGAATAAATAAAACCGACTTGACTATGCAAAACTGGTACACTAGCCTTATAGCTCCAGTCCAAAACTAAAGAAACCAACCTCATATACCAAATTCTGCTTGGTTGACAGGGAGAACTGTAAACTTTTTGTATTTTGACCTGACTGTTCTTTTAAGCGCTTCCTTTCAGCTGTCACACTCACCATGAAATGGTTTATTCTGGAGATCTGTCACCTTTTATCACACATTTTCTTTTATCCGTATGCCAACTTCAACACCTCAGAAAAGTGTAAAAACATTATAGGATCCTTTGCTGCTGGTTTTTTTTTTTTGTTCTGGTTCCTTTAAGATTTTCATGAGTTCACAGTTTGTATAAAGGCAGGAATGTTGGCTGAAGGCTCTGAGGACATTGCACAAGTGATTATTAAGTGATTAGTGATCACTGACTGAGATTTTGCTCAGTCCCTCAGTGAAGATCGGATTTTCACTTAACGCTAATCGGGTTCGAGCTACCCGTTTTGATAGCAGACTGCATTAGTGACCTCGTCAGGCCGCACAAGTCACTTACTCATGCACCTACACACATACACATGCACGATTCTTTATTGAGCGTCCGTCTCCAGACTAACTGCAGCGCCCAGTGTGCTCTAGTTTTACAACCTCTATTTGTTCAGACTTTATTAAAGCCACAGGGAATGTAGTGTACAATATTAAAGAGGTCTGTGACACCAAACATAAGTGAGTGCTCTATTAAGTATCCAGTAAAGTGAAAACAAAAAAAGAGAAAATAATAGAATGATGAAACACTGTTCAAATACCTGCTGAACCCACTTTTCAGACCAATCTGAGAACTCTCCTAATGGGCGTGGCTTAATAGTCCAATGAGCTTGCGTGATTGACGGCTCTCGTTTTCAGATTCCTAGTCTGGTTCATCATTTAAGTAAAAAAAAAAACATAACAGGACAAGCAGAGAGATTGCTTAACCCGCTGCTCGATTCCGATTGGTTACTAGGTGTTTATTCATTTTCTAAAACAGCAGCTCTTAATTCCGGCTACGCTCGTTCTAATACGTTGTGTTTCTATAGCAACAACTTCGACAGGGATTTGTACAATGGATGGATATTTTTTTGTGTGTGTAATCATTGATACAGTTGAGGTCAACCCCCCAACCCCCTGGCTCTTCATGTATCGTGTCGCCTTCTTGAGCACCAATGAATTTTTTTCAACTTTTGTAACAGTCGCGTACGAATCTCTCGGTCGTCTTCAGTGTGAAAAGATGGATCTCGACATCATATAGATGCTGTTGGAAAGGCGTCAAATATGCAGAAGATGCTGGAAAAGTGAAGAATGTGCAGGACCTGGAGGATTTTTCTGAAGAACAGTGGGCAGTTTAACTGCTCAGGACAAACAAGGGACACGTGAAGAACTCTCACAAAACATAAACACAGTCGTCGATCATCCAGGTAACGACACACAGTGTTACGAATCGAGCGTGTGTAAACTTTTCAACTGGTTCATTTGTGTAAATTCAGTTATTATTGTTTCTTGTGGACTATATGTGAACATCTCTCATGTGAAATAACTGATTCAGGACAGGACTAAATCAATTTTTGGAAGGAGTCTCAAGTGCTTTGTAAATCTCAGAGTGTACATTTTCCGACACTGTAAAGTCTTTAGGGTTGAGGATTTTGCTTTGAATCAAGCCAGACCATGTCACCCAGTTGTAGATTTATTTTCCTACAGTAAAGGGTGTCTCAGAAGTCAGGAGCCAACGAGAACGGTGTCGAGCAAATAACGTCGATCTGAATACGTTGCGTAAAAAATCCGCAAAAATATGTTCGAGAGACAGAGTAAATGCATAGAGTGTAAGGATGAACATGTAGTTCATATGTTGTAAATAATAAATAGAAAATGATGCATATGTATATGTGAACTAGCGCTCACTAGGTGTTTTTTGTTTTTTCTACCGTTCTGTGTAATCTCTAGACAGATTCTGTCGTGTGTGAAAATCCCAGGAGATTTCTGAAACAATCAAACCAGCCCGTCTCACACTTACAGACGTTCCACAGTCAGATTCTGGTGTTTGAGCGGAACATTAGCTCTTGACCTGTATCTGCATGATTAGCTGATTGAATAATTGCATGAATGAGCAGGTGTACAGGTGTTCTTATTAAAGTGATCCGTCAGTGTATTACATAATGATTCCGTTGTCTAATGTTACTTAATAGCTTGCTTAGTTAAATATGTAACAGCATAAAGTTTAAACAGTGCAACTTAATCACCGTATACACACATTAATCATTTAAAATCAGCTCATATTCCACACCCGGTGTATTCTCCAGTAACATCGCTGACGAAATTACAAACTTATTACAATTAGTTAAATCATAATTAATTAGCGTTCTTGCTGTAATAAGTCTCGTGTGCATAATTAATAAACACTGTCATAATGTATAGGACAGTGAATAAAGCCTAATTATTGTTTATTAATTTTGAAACAGTGTTTACGGTCAGTTTTTAATCAAGGTATGTGATGTCCTGTCCAGAGTTACTTTTAGTAACATACAAATGATTCCCATTTCAAAATGTAATCCCACCCCAAAACGCTCATTTTACATTTGCTACATGAACTTGAGGCCAACGAGATAAATAATTCAACACTACACTGCAAAAACATGACGTTAGCAAGGGGAAATATCTTGAACGTAGTTAGATTTCTCTAGTGTTAACTGTTATAAGATTACAGTAAACCAAATATAAGATTATTAGACTTATTTCTCTGCTTGAAATAGAAATTTTATATATATATATGTGTGTGTGTGTGTGTGTGTGTGTGTATGTGTATATATATATATATATATATATATATATATATATATATATATATATATATATATATATATAGATATAGATATATATATAGATATAGATAGATAGATAGATAGATAGATAGAGATAGCATGTATGTATGTTTGTGTATATGTATAAATTTCTACTTTATTTTAATTTTGTACACCTAGGCATGTGCTAGTCTGAATTTTACATCACTCATTTTTATCATTATCATGATTTCACCTCTGCGTACAAGAAAACAGTACAAGTGAATTTCCCTGTTTCTAGCTTTTCCCCCAAACTCTTCATTCCAGTAAAAGGAAACGAGCAAATGGTACATCTCTTTAATTCTTTCAAATTTTTCATTAAAAGCTTAATATTTTTCCTTTTTTTTAAAACAAAAACAAAACAATTTTGCCCAGTAGTGTACTATTCAGGATATAAGGGAAAACGAACGCTAGCTATTGTACACAAATTATTTCGAACTCATTCGGTTTCTAACTTTATTGAATCATTTTAATGAGTGATGTTCTCCAAGCTTCCCTGTTTTCTATGTGCTTATCTATATACTGTAGCTCTGAGCAATGAACGAGTACATTTTCAGCCCTATACACACCCCTCAGCCAACATTTACATGTGTGGAACCAGTCCAGCAGACCAATTAGCAAACAAACCAAAAAGTATCAATTCCACTCTGATTAAAACTTGGGCGATTACAGTCTAAATAGTACTACACGGGCCAGGCAGTAAACGCTGTGTGTTCTTGTGTTTCCTCTCCTTTCCTGTGATGTAGCTGCCAAGGGAACAAAGCTTATAAGATACCGGCGTTGATTAAAAATGAAAAGTAAAAGATGAGTTTAAGGAAGAAGAGCAGCTCTGAATGGATACGGTTCAGAACATCTCCTGTTTGCTGAAAACCTTTCAGCTATTCAGAGCTGATCAAGAGCCAGAGAGATAGAGATCAACTGTGTGTCTGTGTGTGAGTGTGTGTGTATCCACCTCTCTCTCTCTCTCTCTCTTCCTCGCTCCTCCATCACTCGCACCACGGCCATTTCTCCGATCGCTCCAGGTACGTCACTTCGTCATCTTGTGAGACACTTTCTCGCTTGTCTTTCCCTGTCGTTTCCTCGGTTTTTAAACGCTCCCGTGAGGCTCTACACACATTTTGCTCGAACTAACCTCCAGAAGTGATGGCCAGAGGGTGAAACATGATCACGAAGAGGTTTCTTGGAGAAGAGTAGAAAGGATCAGAATCGTGTGCTGTTCGGATTACTGATACTTCACCACTGTCAAGCTGCTTTGCTGAGTGTCGAGAGGATTTGCTAGTTTGCTTTGCTGCGCTTCCCAAGTAACGTTAGAATAAGCCCGAACACGTAGTGCTGAGTGCAAATGCAACCGTTTCTTATGCAAAGAAATGCAAATTGTACCCACAGGGTGTTTAGTATCATTTAGATTTCACCGATTCTCTGTTATTTTTTTGGGGGAAAAAAAAGATTAAATAGTGAATGTTAAGGGACCGTCAGCTCATAACATAAAATCATTAAGTTCAAAAGGTCCATCAGGGATTGTGTGTGTGTGTGTGTGTGTGTGTGTGTCAGATAGACAGTTCCAGGCTTGCATGTACTGTGCTGTCAGAGTGCTGCTCTCTCTCTCTGTTCATGTTCTCTGTCTCTCCATCTTCATATTCTCCCTGTCTCCTCTCTTGCTGTCTCCCTCTGTCTCTCTTTCCTCTCTCTGTGTTTCTCTCTCTCCTTTCTCATGTCTTTCTCTCACACTACTCTCTCTCTTTGACTTCAATTTTCCCTTTCTCTTTTCCTGTCCTTATCCCCTCTGTCTCTCTTTCTCTGTCTCTCCTCACTTTTTTGCATCTCTCTCTCTCTCTCTCTCTCTCTCTCTCTCACTGCTTTTCTCTCTTCTGTCAATTCAATTCAAAGTACTTTATTGGCATGAATGTTTACATACAATATTGCCAAAGCATCAATATAGATAAGAAAGGAGACTTTAAAAAACAATGTAATAATAATAGGAATAATAATAAAATGGAATAAAAAATAGTAAAAATGCGACAATGCAAGGTGCCAGTGTAGGACAAAAGTATAGAGGTTACAATAATGCCATATAATAAAATACAGTGAGGTAAATTAGAAATAGAGTTTTCTGTTAATAAGCAGTATGAGAGTGTACGATTGTCCAGTGAGACGTGATCAGAGAAGTAGCGGGTTTCTGAGCAGGTGCAGCTCAGATATGAATTTTTCTGCAACCTCTGTAATTAATGGGGTCACATCTGTCTCCTCTTTTGTATAATGGGTATATTAAACCCTTATTCCAGGTATCTGGAAAATAGCCACCTTGCAGGACTAGACTGAACAGTTTTAGTAAGGCCATCTGCAATAGGGCTGAGCTCTATATCCATGTGTCACGAACCTCGAAACGGCACGGAAGCAGGAGCGGGCGGCGGGTGTAGAGCGTAGAATCGGGAAGTTCAAGAAACGTAGTCGTAGGACAGGCAAGGGTCAAGCGATCGGGCGAACAACACAAACGGGGTCAGGCAGAGAGCGTAGTCGAAACCAAAAACAAGGGTTGAGGATCACGAGAAAACAAACAAACTAGAACGGCTTGGCAACGCAGAGAAACAAGCTATTGAGCGTATACTTCACGTAGAAACTGAGTGAATGACTTCCCTAAATACTAGCGGTGAGTGTGTGTGATTGGTGCCAGGTGTGTCTGATCAGAACTCCGGGGATGGTGAGCGCATGCGTGCATGAGAAGTGAGTGTTGCATCTTGGGAATTAGAGTTCTGATCGGACTGAGCTGTGACACCATGCTTCATTTTTTGCACAAAGAAGAAAGAAAAACAAATAAAATGTAAGTCATAATATGAAAAGTTTTATCAAATAGTATTTAAAAAAACGAAGCCCTGCAAGAATATCAAAAACGGTGGAAATATATTGAAAATATACAAATGAAGAGATTAGAATAAAGCAGCTACTGAGCCTATTTACAGACATTCCGCTAATGTCGGGCGTCAAACGGCCGTGTTTATGTCGGCAGAAAATTTCGCTTATTATAAGCATTTATTTAGAAAGAGGCAAACTTCTCTGCTCACAGAACTAGACAAATTTCAGTTTGAAATTTTCAAACAAGAAGAGGAACAAGAACAGCAACAATATGACGAGGAAAATTAGAACAGCATGATCATCAAGAAAGAAGAAGAGGAAAAAGCAGAACAAAAAGAACAACAAAAAGAGGAATCACAACAAGAAGAGGTAGAAAAGAACAGCAAGAAGAGGTAAAAAAAAAAAAAAGAAAGAAAGAAAGAACAATAAGAAGAGGTTGAAAAAGAACAACCTGAAGAGGAAAAAGAACGAAGAAGAAGAAGCAACAACAACAAGAAGAGGTAGAAAAAGAAGAGGAACAACAACAAGAAGAAAAAGAGAAAGAAGAAGAAGAAAAATGAAGAACAACAAGAAGAAGAGGAAAAATGAAGAAGAACAAAACGAAGAAAGGAAAAAGAATAATAATAAGAAAACCACAAGAAGAGGTAGAAAAAGAAGAGGAGCAACAACAATAATACGTTTTATTTACACTGTACTTTTCTTTTGAGGCAAGTCTCAGTGTGACAGTAAGAAAAAAGCAGACAGCTACAGATATATAGCAGATAAAAATGACCTAAAAACACAAAACTATACAAAATTATCATCTTATATTTGTTATAATCTCACAGATGAGCAATAAACCATCACAAGGCATGCTGTTACAGGAAAATCATCAACAACAACACATCCCAAAGTGTAGCGGGATTTTCATATTGTACATCCAGAATTTCAGAATGGAGAATTCAGCAGTCTTATGATGAGATATTACACTTTTTATTGATTTATATTCTAATAGTCTTGGCAGTTTAAAAAAAATCTTCTTCTTATTATTATGACTTCATGTAGCACTGTTTATTCTCCTATCAACTGTCTTCCTTTTCCTCTCTTTCATTTTCTCCCTTTCAACTCTGATTCGTTGTTCCGTCTCTCATTCCACTCTTTCCGTCATTCTGTTGTCTCTATCTCTGTTTTCTCCCACTCGTACGCTGTCACCTCCCTCTCCGTGTCTGTTCTCTCTCTCTTCTCTCTCTCTCTCTCTCTCTCTCTCTGTGTGTATGTTTTATCTTTCATTTCACGTGGGTGTATTCTTTCTAAAGAAAAAAATTAATAATCATAATAAAAATCCCCCCTTATCTTCCAGATGGATCCCGTCCAGAAAGCCGTAATCAACCACACGTTTGGGGTCTCCATCCCTCCGAAGAAGAAGCAAGTGATCTCGTGCAACATCTGCCAGCTCCGTTTTAACTCGGACGTGAGTGCTTCGATCAGACTCTAATTATACAGACTGCATGTGAGTGCATGTGGAAACGTGGGAGCTTTACACCATTTGTGTGTGTGTGTGTTGGGTTTGTTCTGCTCTCTTCTGTCAGCGTATAACATTTCATTAATATCACTGGAAGATCCTAGTCCTGATGCTTTAGTGTCATTGTCGTGCAGATTTGAGCGTTTCCTGCTCTGAAACACCTGATTCAACTCCTCAGCTCAGTAGCATATGCTTCATAAAGATAACATGCATGTGTGTCAGAGCTCTTTAGTTATAGGTGTGTTATGTAAGGCATAGAACAGTTGAGAGTGTGCTGTTACAGGAAAATAATCAACGAGCAAAGTAACGTGACGTGGTCTGACATAAAATTAAGTTACTTTTACCAACCTGCAGATTATTTTCCTCATAAACCACAGGAATTTGCTGATTATGCTAATGATAAAGAACCCATTGTAGTTTTTTTTTTCTCAAATCCATTTTTAGTTACTATTAAAGACAAAGAACGTCCTCGAAGCAAGTCCGATCCTGCTCTCACTTACATGATCTCGAATTTAGCACGACGAACCAGATCTCGTGATCAGAATTCCATCCTGAAGACTTTTCCCTGGCTGAAAACTCGCTGTTTAAAAAAAAAAAAAAAAAAAAAAGTGCTGACACTGGAGACTCCTTCCATAAATGTTGAATAAATATCTCGTTACAGAAATCTTTAGTATATCGGTGATGTCAGAACCGGGTGTGTGAATATAAACCTGATTTGAGTTACTGTTCGAAAATGAATCCGCAACTTCTGATCAATCTGAATCGAGAATTTTACGGAGCGATTTTGTAGCGATTGATTATATTCACAAAGTTTGTGAACCCTTTGGAATTTTCTAGATTTCTGCTTCAGTATGACCTAAAACATCAGATTTTCATGCAAGTCCTAAAAGTAGATCAAATTGAAGCCATGGTAAACAAATGAGACAAAAATATTATACTTAGTCATTTATTTATTGAGGAAAATGATCCAATATTACATATCTGTGAGTGGCAAAAGTATTTTCAATCTATGGGATTGAAAATACTATAGGTGTTTTCAATACAATCTATAGGTGTTTTCAATCTATGGGATGACCATAGATTGATCAGGTGTGAGCGAGTGAGCACCCTGATTTATTTAAAGAACAGGGATCTATCAGAGTCTGATCTTGACAGCATTTGTATGTGGAAGTGTATCATGGCATGAACAAAGGAGATTTGTGAGGACCTCAGAAAAAAGTGTTGTTAATGCTCATCAGGCTGGAAAAGGTTTTTTTTTTAAAAAAAAAAAACCATCTCTAAAGAGTTTGGACATCACCAATCCACAGTCAGACAGATTGTGTACACATGGAGGAAATTTAAGACCATTGTTCGCCTCCCCAGGGGTGGAGACCAACGAAGATCACTCCAAGAGCAAGACGTGTAATAGTGCACGAGGTCACAAAGGAACCCAGGGTAACTTCTAAGCAACTAAAGCCTTTCTCACATTGGCTAATGTTCATGAGGCCACCATCAAGAGAACACTGAACACCAATGGTGTGCATGGCAGAGTTGCAAGAAGAAAGTCACTGCTCTTCAAAAAGAACATTGCTGTACATCTGTAGATTGTTAAAGATCATGTAGACAGGCCAGAAGGCTAATGGAAAATGTTTTGCTGCATCTGGACCAGGACGACTTGCCATCATTGATGGAACAATGAATTCTGAATTATGCCAGTGAATTCTAAAGGAAAATGTCAGGACATCTGTCCATGAACTGAATCTCAAAGGAAAGTGGGTCATGCAGCAAGACAATGAGTTATGAGTTATAAGCACATGAGTTATTCTTAAAGGAGAATAAAGTTAATGATTTGGAATGGCCAAGTCAAAGTCCTGACCTTAATCCTATAGAGATGTTGTGGAAGAACCTGAAGCAAGCAGTTCATGTGAGGAAACCCACCAACATTCCAGAGCTGAAGCCGTTCTGTACTGAGGAACGGGATAAAATTCCTCCAAGCCGATGTGCAGGACTGATCAACAATTACCAGAAATGTTTAGCTGCAGTTATTGCTGAACAACAGGGTCACACCACATACTGAAAACAAAAGTTCACATACTTTTGCCCCCACATATGTAATATAGGATCATTTTCCTCAATAAATGAATGATCAAGCATAATATTTTTTGTCTCTTTTGTTTAATTGGGTTCTCTTTATCTCCTTTCAGGACTTGTATGAAAGGCTGATGTTGTTTTAGGACGTATTTATGCAGGAAATATAGAACATTCTAAAGGTTCACAAACTTTCAAACAGCACTGTATATCACATAAGGAAAAAATAATTAATGGGACTTGTATTCAACTACACAAAGTGCTTTACAAATGATTATTCTGATACTTTTGTCAGCTTCATAGACTCAGCAGTGCAGTGGTGTTAACTGTGCAGTGTTCGTAAGAATGGTACAGAGTGCTTGTTTACGGACGTTACTATATGGCACTGTATTAGAAAGCATGTTTGCGTTTATTAGCATTTGTGTGCGTTTATACAGAGCAGTGTTTCTCAATCCTATTTCTTTAGACCACCAGCACTGCACTGTTTGGTGTATCTCCTGTTCGAACATATCAGGTCAACATCATCAGCTCACTACCAAACACTTGTTTTAGAGAAATACTAAAATGTGCAGTGCAGGAAGGTCATGTGTGACATCAAGCTTTTTTTTTTTAAACCTTCTGACCAATCAAGTCGCAAGTTAGCGGAAAGCAGGAAAAACAAGCATATATATATATATATGTATATATATGGAAAAACAAGCATGGACAGAGTGATGGTGAACAATTAGACTTGTTGGAGAGCAAATAAGGAGATTTGGGACATGCAGAATTGAAAGTATTTCACTGCCAATATTCCAACATTGCAATGTAACTGAAAATAACACCCTGGTTCCCACTTCAAATGTGACTATACACACTCAAGTCTCACAGAGAAGAGTTCCTCTACTTTATTCTGCGTAAAGCCTACTGCCTCTTCAGTTCACCCCACAGGTTTTCTATGGGTTTCAGGTCAGGGGACTGGAATGGTCATGGCAGGACCTTGATTTTGTGGTCAGTAAACCATTTTTGTGTTGATTTTGATGTATATTTTGGATCACTGTCCTGCTGGAAGATCCAACCACGGCCCATTTTAAGCTTTCTGTCAGAGGCAGTCAGGTTTTCATTTAAAATCTGTTGATATTTGATAGAGTCCATGATGCCATGTATCCTAACAAAATGTCCAGGTCCTCTGGCAGAAAAACAGCCCCAAAACATTAAAGATCCTCCTCCATATTTAACCGTGGGCATGAGGTACTTTTCCATATGGCTACCTCTTTGTGTGTTCCAAAACCACCTCTGGTGTTTATTGCCAAAAAGCTCTACATTGGTTTCATCTGACCGTAGAACCTGATCCCATGTGAAGTTCCAGTAGTGTCTGGCAACCTGAAGACGCTCGGGTTTGTTTTTGGATGAGAGTAGAGGCGTTTTCTTGAAACCCTTCCAAACAACTTGTGGCGATGTAGGTGACTTCAGATTGTAGTTTTGGAGACTTTCTGACCCCAAGACACAACTAACTTCTGCAATTCTCCAGCTGTGATCCTTGGAGATTTTTTGGCCACATGAACCGTCCTCTTCACAGTGCGTTGAGACAGTATAGACACACGTCCAATTCCAGGTCGATTCATAACATTTCCAGTTGACTGGAATTTCTTAATTATTGCCCTGATGGTGGAAATGGGGATTTTCAATGCTTGTGCTATTTTCATATAGACACTTCCCATTTTGTGAAGCTCAACAACCTTTTGCTGCACATCACGGCTATATTCCTTGGTCTTACCCATTGTTATGACTGACTAAGAGAATTTGGCCCACGTGCTACCTCATACCTTTACACCCCAAGTCATATTGGAAAAATTTCCTAGTCACCGAGGTGTATTAAAAATATATAAACTATCAATGGGAATATACTTCAAATATATTTTTCTCATATGAATTCATAGGGGTGCCAATAATTGTTGCACACACATATGTAACAAAGATTTTTTTTTTTTTAAATAAACATTCATTTTTATTAACTTGATGCAATTTGTGGAATCTCTGGTTCAGGATCTTAATCATGAAAAACGTGTATTATACTTTGTTTTATTATACTTTACTAAAGCAATGTCTCTGGTTCTACCCGTGGCCTTTTCATCCTCTCTCTCTCTCTCTCTCTCTCTCACTCTCTCTCTCTCTCTCTCACTCTCTCTCTCTCTCTCTCTCTCTCTCTCTCTCTCTCTCTCTCTCTCTCTCTCTCTGGAGAGTTATTTTGCCAGTTAAGTCTGTTTTGTTATATTAAATTATTCCACTGTTTGTTTTCTTCCCCGGTTCTCCTACTCGGCTATTTGAGAGTCTGACTATTTTGCAGCATTTTATAGCTCCGTTGGCCTTCATAAATGTCACTCATTCAATAAATAAGACAAGGTAGCAGTGAGATACTGAGCCCCAGCTGAACACATGCTTATCTATCTTTATGATTTTAGTATCCAGGCTTCTGAAAGCTGTAAATAGGGCCGCATTATCTCAGCTCCAGAAACAAATTTGCAGTTGTCAGATCTCTGTAGTTTGCAGAAGCAGTGTGTTTATTGTGTATTAACTCACCAGTTGTGTAATTGGAGGTAATAATAGACTCGCAGATGTGTCTTCATTATTATTTTATTGCCTTCACTTACCCAATCCAATGTGTTTATCTGTGCTGTGAAGGCTAAATAAATCAGAACAGAGACAGATTTGGGACATTGCCGAGCCCAGGTGTGACACCATACTCATATAGCTTTTAAAGTGTGATTAAGAAATCAGGAATAGTTTATGCCATTACGGTTATTCTAGATCAGTTTACAAATGCCATACAGTCTTGGTTGAAATCAATCCAACTAATTACAACAATTAATGAATGAATGATTTATTACTTTAAATGGATATCCATACTTTCTATGGCTGTTCAAAAATGCAACCGGTATACACACTGAGAATATGAATATCCACATGGAGGATTATAATAGCACTATATTAAATGAACTTGAGGCTGGGAATCTAAAACAAAAATAGAAAAAAGAAAACGCAAATCGACTTTTCTGCCTTTTTTTATGGTCTTTTTTTATAGTAATAATCATTTCAGCACAGGATACGCTCGTTGATTTAAATAAATCTAGTGGTCCTTATCAAACCCTCCCGGCAACATAATGCCTCAAAGCGGTCAGATGTTTGTTTTTGAAGACGGCTGGTGATCTACAGAGGCCGGAGCAATTGTTAGTGATGAAAGAAATGTTGAGTGGAGTTATGCAAAGTTATGCATAAAGATAGCGGTGCAGTCGTCGTCGTACCCCCACCCCCAACTGTGAGTCATTATCCATGTTTTGCATTTCCGTATATTGGTTCCTTCTTTGCCGGTCAGGGATACTCAACTCAGTATCCCTCTATGAGCAAAAAGTACTTGATTTACTGAAAGTAGAAAAGCACCAGACTTTTTGCCATTTTATTTGATTTCAAACACTTGTAAGGGCGCACGGTGGCTTAGTGGGTAGTACATTCGCCTCACATCTCCAGGGGGTTCGATTCCTACCGTGGCCCTGTGTGTGTGGAGTTTGCATGTTCTCCCTGTGCTGAGGGGGTTTCCTCCGGGTACTCCGGTTTCCTCCCCCAGTCCAAAGACATGCATGGTAGGCTGATTGGTATGTCCAAAGTGTCCGTACTGTATGAATGGGTGTGTGAATGTGTATGTGATTGGCACCCTGTCCAGGGTGTACCCCGCCTTGTGCCCCATGCTCCCTGGGATAGGCTCCAGGTTCCCCCATGACCCTGAAGAGGATAAGCGGTATAGAAGATGGATTGGATTGGATGGACATACACTTGTAATCTGTTAAATAGGTATTCATTCTGACATTAGTAATCTGATGCACTGTGTGGATGCATTTGTACACAAGCAGTTCTGTCCAGCATTTAATGGAAGTATCATTGATTTGTTCAGAATTAGGAGGACGACATCTGATTTGTGGTCAAATGAGTGGTTTTGTATATGTTTTATAGCTAATATTTGTGTGGTTCCGGTGAAACCATGGCAACAGGCAGTCAATTATAGATCGCAAAGCCTTCTAGTCACCAGTGTGGAGCAAATCTGACCTCCACAATTCAGTTCATTTAAAACTTTCTGTATAGCACTCTTAACAAAATAGACATTGCAACAAAGCAGCTTTGCAGAAATCCCCCTGAAATGCCATAAGGAAG
This sequence comes from Ictalurus punctatus, assembly GCF_001660625.3. NCBI lineage: Eukaryota > Metazoa > Chordata > Actinopteri > Siluriformes > Ictaluridae > Ictalurus > Ictalurus punctatus. The sequence goes on along the minus strand of NC_030421.2, from coordinate 7,653,500 downwards.
AAACCTTGATTGGAACCAGATTCAAAAAGGAACCCTCGAGTCCTCTTCTAGATGACATCATTAAAGTATACAGGTGTAGAAGAGTGAAGACAAACAGTACTAAGCGTGTTGAAAGGATTCAGTATGTGCACATTGTGAGTAAGAGTCCTGGGATGAGCGCAGATGATTACAGCAGCAGTTCTTAAGTACAAATCTACAGTATTCAGGTGAGATTATCCAGACAAGTGTGAGATTGCTGCTGGCGTGAACACAAGGTTTAAAAAAAACTAACATGGCAGAAGAAATTCGGGGGAAACTGTGTGCCTCGATTGTTTAAATAAACCCATTTAAACTCTAGCAGTTTCACTGAATGAATAATTGAATCCTCATCCTGAAGCAGCAGTGTTAAAAGTTGTTAAACGTTATCCTCATAAACTATGGCAGGTTGAAAACAGATGCCAAAAACCGAGATGCTGGGTTGTGTGATATTAAACTGTACACCCAGGGTTGTGTCTGGTTGAATGTTTGGATCAGATCTGTAGCCACAGAGCTACAGTACATTGTGGTGGTTGTTGTGTGGCTCTCTATGGGGGGAAAAATGAGTAATTACTTACTGTACAGCCATGTTGTTGCCTTTCATTGAGCCATTTATTTTAAGACGAATGGTGTCGGGTGGCATCGTGCCCAGGCTGATGGGGGAATCCTGCAGCGAGCCGTAATAGAGGAGCGGGAAACAGACGGGAAACATGATTGTGGCATCTGTTTTGTCTCATTTTGCATCTTTTTAATCCACATTGTGAAATGCAGCCAGAGATTCGGAACAGCTCTGCACGTGTGAGGAAAGCAGGAACGACTCCATTGTTCCTACTCATTAAACTTAATTAATCGATCATTATCGACGCTGGAACTGGATTTTCCCCAGCACACACTATGAATTGCAACAAGTCTGAGACTTGAAGTGCTGCTTGAGTGTTGGTCAAGGCTTACAACTTCACATGCTCACACATTCACATTTGAAATACACACAAATTTCACTCTTGTTACTAGTTGTGTGTGTATGTGTGAGGTAAACTCGTATTGGAATGTTTTGTGTGTGTATGTGTGAGGTAAACTAGTGTATTGGAGTGTTGTGTGTGTATGTGTGAGGTAAACTAGTGTATTGGAGTGTTGTGTGTGTGTGTGTGAGGTAAACTAGTGTATTGGAGTGTTTTGTATGTGTGAGGTAAACTAGTGCATTGGAGTGTTTTGTATGTGTGAGGTAAACTAGTGTATTGGAGTGTTCTGTATGTGTGAGGTAAACTAGTGCATTGGAGTGTTTTGTATGTGTGAGGTAAACTAGTGTATTGGAGTGTTTTGTATGTGTGAGGTAAACTAGTGTATTGGAGTGTTCTGTATGTGTGAGGTAAACTAGTGCATTGGAGTGTTTTGTATGTGTGAGGTAAACTAGTGCATTGGAGTGTTTTGTATGTGTGAGGTAAACTCGTGTATTGGAGTGTTGTGTGTATGTGTGAGGTAAACTAGTGTATTGGAGTGTTTTATGTGTGTATGTGTGAGGTAAACTCGTGTATTGGAGTGTTGTGTATGTGTGAGGTAAACTCGTGTATTGGAGTGTTGTGTATGTGTGAGGTAACTAGTGCATTGGGGTGTTTTGTATGTGTGAGGTAAACTAGTGTATTGGAGTGTTGTGTGTATGTGTGAGGTAAACTAGTGTATTGGAGTGTTGTGTGTGTATGTGTGAGGTAAGCTAGTGTATTGGGGTGTTGTGTTTGTGTGTGAGGTAAACTAGTGTATTGGAGTGTTTTGTATGTGTGAGGTAAACTAGTGCATTGGAGTGTTTTGTATGTGTGAGGTAAACTAGTGTATTGGAGTGTTCTGTATGTGTGAGGTAAACTAGTGCATTGGAGTGTTTTGTATGTGTGAGGTAAACTAGTGAATTGGAGTGTTTTGTATGTGTGAGGTAAACTAGTGTATTGGATTGTTCTGTACGTGTGAGGTAAACTAGTGTATTGGAGTGTTCTGTATGTGTGAGGTAAACTAGTGCATTGGGGTGTTTTGTATGTGTGAGGTAAACTAGTGTATTGGAGTGTTTTGTATGTGTGAGGTAAACTCGTGTATTGGAGTGTTGTGTGTTTGTCTGTGGTAAATGAGTGTACCAGACAGTGTTTACAATGATTTATAAGGCAATCTAGTGTATTGGACAGTATTTACTATTTATATGTGAGGTAAAGGTGTGAGGTTTGAATAACATCCTGATTAGCAGCTCCTGCATCCTTTTCTTATTTCTCTCGGCTTACTAACAAGAAACAGGACATGGCTTTGCAACTCTGTGTTAATCTAAAACAGATATTTCTCCACACAGCTTCTAAGATGAAATAAAGCAGCATCTGCGGGGTTCACGTAGGTCGAGAGCAAGTATCAAAGGGTGCGGTGCAGAACGAAGAGGTCTTTGATGCTAATTCTGGATGTGCTTGTTCACATGCTGTGATCTTTCTCTCTCTCTCTTTCTCTTTCTCTCGCTCTCTCATTCACTCACTCACTCTCTCCCTCTCTCAGACCTGTGGGATATTATTAACCTCCAGTTCTAAGAGAGAATGCAATGCTCTAGTTAGCATCTCGGAACAGATCATGCCGTTCTCTTAATTTTGAACACTCGATTTCAGTTTGTTAACACTAGCTGTTACGTTCTAATGAGAATATTCTCTAATGTATTGGCTTACGAGTCGAAAAATGGCCAAAAAAAGTAACTTTCTCCTTAGACAGTTACCAAACAATGAGTGGTACTAACAAGGTGTCTTCACCGTGTAAATCGTGATGCACAACTCTCAATCTGTTAATGCGATTTCTGATACGGTTTGCCTCTATGTTTTCTCTATAAAAATGGACGAAACCGTGGAAGCGGCCATCTTGAAGCCGGGTCACTTTCACAATGCAGTTAGCCGAACTTTTAAGACAGAATAGTACGCTAGGTCTGACTTGACCTTTTGATGATTTACAGATGGTATTACTGAGCTGAAACAATTTGTGATGATTTAAACATTCAAATAAACATACATGATGCTCAACGGCTGGCTGGAAGCTTCCTTTGTTTGTTAGCTACAGGGCAAAACTAAGAAGCAAACTCCAGACCCTAAACACGTCTTAGTTGATCGACCGCTTTTGAGAGAGAAAAAAATTGTGTTTAAAGTTTGTTTATTTAAAACCGTTACCGATGGAATGGTATTCGATGTCACTGCTGCTTTTCCTTTCACTTAAACTACATTCGATGTGTGTGACTTGCAGTCTGATTAGCTTGTTGGCCAGTAGCTGGTGAACATAAACAAGCGCTCTGTCTCTCTCTGTCGGTTGTTATTAGCCTCATGTTACAAGAGGAAGCATTACTTTGGTTAGCATGTCAGAATGGATCAGGCATGGGTCTTAACTCTGACACACTCAATTTCAGTTCACCTTTATTCTTCGTACATGCTGTGATGCTGCATTTTTGTTGTGCACGCAGCGTCATTTAACACACTTCGTCGACAGAAAAAGCGTTTTGCTAAACTAGCACTCCTTAGCATGTCATCACAGACGAGGGACTGAGAGACCGTGGAAAGGGAACTATTAGGCCATTTTAAGCTGATTTTAATCATCAAGGTTTTTTTTCCCACCCTCACGTGGCTGTTTTGCGTCAGGATTCTGGCTCAGCTATGAAGATTAGCTCATGCTCTCAGAAACTGACTGCCTCCGTCTCTGGCTTCATTAAAGCTACAACACTTCACTTCACGTTTCTGTGACAGGTGAAAAAGCCTCTATGATGAAATTTAATCCTATTCTTTAGAGCTTGTTGAGCCTACACTGTGTCATCCTATCCTTATAGCCTGAGGTGTGAAGGAAGAAAAAACAGGAGGCAACTGGAGGTCTTTGCTAACAGCGTTCTTGAAAACGACCTGTAATGAAGTAGCACTACGACTTTCTGTCGTAGTCTTTTGCTCTGATAATAGGATAGCAGGCAGCTGGGAAACGAAGACTTAAAAGGTCTTGCATGAAACTGTATTGCAAATGGAAAGAAGATACACAACACACAGTATCTGATACTGTGAATCCTCATATTAGCCTGGAAACATCTGTAAGACGAGTTACCATGGTTTCCTAATTCTCTGCCTAAAGCAAAGTGATAAGCGTTGGTTGTGAAATTGAACCTTATATCTTTAAGTCAGCTTTTATAGTCTTAGCTTTCAGCCTCACAGGTTGCTGTTAGTGATCAGCTAACAAATCCATACTACTTCTCATCCCAGACTTGGCGACCAGAGATCAAGTTTGGTTGCTAAGCAAACAGTTACATAATATAGTATATAATTATACTCTGTAGTTTATTAATGACTAGTAGAAACATTCATTCATCAGTAACCTCTTTATCCTGGTTAGCATTGTGGTGTATCCAGAGCCTTTTCTGTGAACACTGCATGTGAATATACACCCTGAATGGGATGCCAATCCATCACCAGGAACCATACACACTCATGCACATACTCATTCACCCATAAGGTACATTCTCACACACACACACACACACACACACACACACACACACACACACAGTGATTTTATTGCTACAAGTCACCAGTCGCTGTGCTATGAAGTCGCCAGTAGGCGTCATACCTACTACTGGTTGCCTTGGTAGCATTTATCAGTGGATGGCGCGACTAGCCTTCCACTTTTGACAACAAACCAGTTTTCTTGCTGCTAAAATTAACCATTCTGGAAGGAGAGTGTTTGTATATAAAATTTACCAGTGTACTTTATGTATTCTTCATATGCTACAAGATGAAGGAGAAGCAGTGTGTGTGAGCTCTTTGCCATTGTGGCCATCTATCTTGCGAAAGTGCAAACGCCGGACCGTCTGGGTCCAGGAAACAAGTTGGCAGGCGCCACTGCGGATCACGGTTCACGTGCGCTCTATTGACTTCACTCCCATTGGTAGTCGCTGCACCAAGTCGCTCCAAATTTGCGTAAAGTTCACCTTTCTAGTCGCCAACGGTCGCTGTCGCTCATGTCGCTGGAAGTCACCAGCTCTCGTTGAAAATGAATGGTCTCCAGTCGCTTTGTCGCTGCTAGTCACTGTGTGTGTGAACGTACCATTGAAGTCACGAGACAGGCTACTGGCATGTTTTTTGGACATGGGAGGAAACCTACGAACCCAGAGGAAACCCACGTGGACACAGAGAAACTCCATATAGACAGTAACCTGAGCTCAGGATAATACTGATTTTTTATAATATATATATATATATATATATATATATATATATATATATATATATATATATATGTATGTGTGTGTGTGTATATGTATGTGTGTGTGTATGTATGTATGTATGTATGCATGTGTATATATATATATATATAAGTATTATAAGTTTAAAACATTTATTGCCTAAACACAATGTTCTTTTTAGTTTGTCCTTATTTTAATAGTTAGTTTACAGCATCAGTGGTTCCTGGCTACTAAATCTCTAAGGTCATCCTCTTGTAAAGAGATTTTAATCATCCATCATGTTATTGATCAATGTGTTGAGTGAATTTTGATGGCCACATCATGCTACTTTGCTTCTTATCACCCAGTGACTTGCAAAGTTAGGGTTTAGCTTTATTGATTTACTTCATTTTCATTCACATTCACTGAGTCCTCGTGCCTTCATGGATGGGGCGGAGTTATCTCGGTAGAGATCACTCCCATTAGGATAGAAATGTTTCATCATAGGATAAAGGTGAGCACTCAGAAGAACAATTGGAGCAGAGAATTAAACATACTCACTGGACAGGAATTCTTAGGGGTTAACACGTTTGCCTCGTACCTCTAGGGCTGGGGGTTTGAATCCCACTTCTGTCCTGTGTGCCTGGAGTTTGCATGTTGGCTTCGGGGGTTTCCTCTGGGTACGCCGGTTTCCTCTCCCAGCCCAAAGACATGCCTTGTTACATACACTGATTGGCATTTCCAAATTGTCCATAGTGTGTGAATGTGTGTTTTATTGTGCCCTGTGATGGGTTTGCACCCTGTCCAGAGTGTCTTAACCCTTGTACCCTGAGTTCCCTGGGATAGTTCTCCAGGCCTATGTACGATAAGCGGTATGGCTCCAGCCCTGTGTAGGATAAGCGGTATGGAAAATGGATGGATGGATGGATAATATTTTGTGTACCATACCCAGCATTTATTATCTTCTTTGGTCCAGATATCCATCTATCCATTTTCTGTCCATTTTCTCTACCTACACAGGGTCATAAGGAAGCCTGGAGCCTATTCCAGGGAACTCGGGGTTATAAAGCGGGGGACACCCTGTACAGGGTGCCAACCCATCACAGGATTTGGTCCAGATATCTTGAATTGTATTTCTCTAGCACGACCACTTATTTTTATTTTAGTTTTTGCCTCACAAGTCAGTTGAGCAGCTCACACTTTAAAAAAAAAAAATGCCCATAATAAGCTGTATGTACATCGTGTACTTCCTGCAGTTGGGTTGGTTTATGGTTGAACTGCTTTCTCGCTGTAATTGTACCACAATAGACTTTGCTTGGAACTGGACTGAGACCTTAATTGCTCAGATAAAGTTCTCAGATTGTTTAATTTGGTCTGGAGTGAAATCGCTGTGTTCTCACCTTCCAACCCGTGATGTGAATTCCACTGCAGCTCATTTGAGTCATCAATAAGAGTGGCTCCCAAATGACTCATTGTGACTTTTTTTTTTTTTCCTAAACCGGACACAGTTTGGGATATTATGACCAGCGGTTAATTATGGCCATAAGTGTTTATTGAAACCGTACTTTTTCTAACTTCTAATTAAGAAAATAACATTGCATTTTATTAAGCGTATTTCAATAATCCTTAACCTAAATCAGCAAGGCCAGAGTTCTTCCAATTTCTCCGAATAAGTGACATCACTCAAGGACTATAAAGTAAATCTTAACTGTTATGTTCAGTCTGTTCCTGAAACATTCTGTACTTCACTGTTGTGCATTTGTGTTTTGCCCCACAGGGAGAATTTGCTAAGCCGAATATGAGACGTTTGTTTTGTAAAAAAAAAAATTTACGACTGCTGTGTAATGACCCGAAACAAGTTTCCAGCAGCACTCGTTCGGTCCATCATTATAGATTTTCTGCTACTTTTTGATTGATAGGCTCACTGTTCAGATCGATGGATGTAAAAGCTCACTTGCGGTCAGTGGTCTTGTCCATTAAGCAGTCAGGTTGAGTCGATGCCGTGTCGGCTGTGTGGAATAAGTTTTTTCCTGCCCAAACCCGCAACATTGTTTACTTACTGTAATAGGGCTTTTAACAACCTGGATTTAAGATATGACTCATATTAAGATTAATATGTGCAGCAGTGTTTTATGATCTCTCCATAAAACACACACGCTCCCATTTTCTCCTCTTCGTGGTGTTTTTCTGATCTTCCAAACCCAAGCAAAAGGCTCATAAAGTTTTGTGGGGGTTTTTTTGGTTGTTTTTTTTTTTTTTGGCTTTTTGTTTCTTTAAGTTTAATATTGATTTTATTTCATATTTCAGTCTCGCCACCTCTTGGCTCTGTGTGTCTTGCTGTAAATTTTAAATTCCTCCAGATGTAGCTTGAATGAGCTCATTAAATGTGTATTGGGAGAGATAAATAAATAATCTGACTTCAACCCACCCTGGCTAACGGTGTCTATTTGTGAGGCGACAGTGTGTGTGAGGCTGTGGCTTCTTTCCAATGTTAGCTAACTGACCATACAGCACTATGATCTGAAACTGAGCCAGTTTGGCCTGTAACCAGCACATCTCGTTAAAGCTTTAGAGTCTCATACAAACACACCATATTTAAGACGGGATTCCCCATCAAACATCATGGCTGTGTTCCAGTTAATCCTATATACTGCTATGTTAGCATGCTGGCAGTGGTGAAAGGAGAATTTTTTGATTGGCATGGCCCAATTGAGGCTAACAATCGAGCAAGGCAAGCATAACCCTTTCTCTAAATATACCAAAAGTCAACCTCTAACTTGAACTAGAATTCCTAAAACACTGTAAAAACCGACAGTGAATGTAACTTTAATGAGCAAAGATAAGGACAGGTGTCTTCACTGCACAAATCAAATGTTAGCTAGTAAAAAATAAGTGTCGAAAAAAAAAATCAGTAAATATATTTCCAATGAGGCTATTTACATGAAATTTTCACCAGGCTGAAAATTCAGTCTGTACAGGATTTCGCAGAGTTTATTTTTTTTGTAATTTTTTGTAACAGCCATAAGTGTTTGATGTTGCTACGGATTTTTTCTATATTTGCGATGCAATTTGCAGAGTTTTTTGTGCTTTTTTTGCGGAAAACTACTCGAATTGGCGAAATCGCAATCGCACGAAGTTTCACAGTGATGTTTGTTGGTAAATGAGACCTGGTAGCTGTACTCATGTTCGTTGTGATGACGTCACATGACTCGTCTTGACCCAAATCTGCTAAAAATCTGCGGTAATTTAGAAAAATTGCAAGCTCCTCCGAATATTGCGGAGTTTTCTTGAATGTGCGTTCATTTCTGCGATAATAAAATCCTGGAGGGACTGACTTTTTGTACAATGCTCAGGTGGTTTTTATGTGCAATTGGTGAAGTGATCCATGATTGTACTTCTGACCCATCACCGAAATAGTTTTGTGTATGCACTTAAAAGCCTTACACGGGTCTACGTGGCTTATTTTTTTTTTCGTTTAATTATGTAGAGCGAGAAAACAAAACAAATCAAACGGCAAAAGAGCGAAAAGTATCAATTTCACTCTGATTCGAATTCAAGAACCAGACTAATAGGTGTTCAAGCACCCTAAGAAACCATGTACATTTATTTATTTAATTTTTAATCTAAGATTAGCGTAGCTCATTCCGCTTCAACAAATCAGGTAGTTAAAGCATTGAGTCTGTGTACAGATGTATAAAACTTTGTTAGCTAAGTGTGATTTTCTCACACATGCCTCATTCACACCTGATATTAACATGCATCCTGGGCGATCGGATTACGTATGGACAGTCTAGATGCGTTCACACCTGGCACTATGAACGCATCTCCAGTGGCCACTTGTGATCAGATTTCATACATTTTTTCCACTGGAGGAAGGCCATCGTGTGTATTTAGTGCTGTTCACTTGTGATTCATTTACCCAGGACACATGTTAATGCCTGGTGTGAACAGGGCCACCGTGAATGCCATGCTTTGATAAAGTTCTTGGATAGTTAGTTAATTCAGTTCAGATATTGATTGTCAAAATGTTTGCCATGATCCTGTGCTGCAGCTGGAATTTCATTCAATTCAATTTTATTTGTATAGCGCGTTTAACAATGGACGTTGTCTCAAAGCAGCTTTACAGAAACATATAAACACAGCATAAAGATTTTAAGTGTGTGAATTTATCCCTATTGAGCGAGCCGGCGGTGACTGTGGTGAGGAAAAACCCTGAGATGATATGAGGAAGAAACCTTGAGAGGAACCAGACTCAGAAGGGAACCCGTCCTTATCTGGGTAACAACGGATAGTGTGAAAGTAAAAGAAAGTTCATTATGGTGTTTATATGAAGTCTGTTTGTTGAACTAGTCTACTGTTCACTAAAGGAGACCTGAGTGTAAAACGGCATGTGGTAATTGCAGTCCCAAGGCCATCGCAGCAACCGTAGTCCCAGCAACCACAGTGAGAATGTCCATGTGGAATTGAGGTCCAAAACCATTTCATGGTATTTCAAGCGGTACCATCCTAAATAATCTCCAGGCTGCACGGCTTGGGGTCGTCCTCAGTGGCAGAATGTAGCCTCCAGTTGATGAGAGCGCCATCTAGAGGTAGGGCATCAGGATGGATCAGGCAGGTCCGGAGAGCAGAAAGGGTCAGGATCACTGGCATCTCCATAAAATCATGTGTGGCTCGACAGAAGGAGAGAGGGAGGTAATGAGAGGGAGAGATTGTTAGAATGAAATCTTAAAAACCTTTTCACTTGTTGGGGTAACCAGAAAAATAGCACCCCTCAAATAGTACCCTTTTTAAAAAATATATATATTTTCCCATAAGCAAGGTGACTTAAGTACGAAACTAGGTAATTAAAGAAGCCGTATGGTTTGTATTCATGCACTTTACAATTTTCACTTGTCCTAAGCATGTGAAACAAATCATACTGTACTTTTGGTTGCATATTTAAAAACAAAAAAAAATAACACACTATCAAGTGGCCAGGACAGTTAGATGCTCTAGTTTAGAACACTTTGAGTTGTATCTCAATATTGTGCATCTAACTCCTTCATTTTCAACACCAACATTTATTTTCATAATGTTCAGTAACACAGTGCCCAGAGTTCTCTGCTCAACTTCCTCAATTCCACTTGATTAACTTTCACCGCTAAACAAAACCTTTTTGTACGTGCGTGTGCCTGTCTTTCTGATTCTTTCGCCTGGACAAGCATTAGCTAGGGTGCGCATTAGCGAAATCGAAAGGTAACGAGATAAGAGAGGGTCAGGAAGTAGTGCCGTTTCCCCGCATTAAGCTTTCCAGCACTTAATTAGCTATAATGAGCCGTGTTTAAATTAGAGCGCAGGGGCATTTCAGTGTGCGCTTGAAGAGCCCTAATCTTTTTGTCTCTGGAGAAGTTACTAAGGAAAGAGCAGAGAAGCCTGTGGCAGTCTGGATCAAAACAGGGCTTCTGCTGAAACCACAAAGTTATCTGTGGTGGACATGTTCAAAGGGCTTGCTGCGGTAGCTGTGCTTTTTAGTAGGGCATAGAAAAAAATATAAATAAATAAATAAAGTGTTGTTATGGAAAATGCATGTCGCTTGCTGGACATGTGAAAGAATCCAATATTACAGCTTTTTTTTATTTTATTTATTTATTTTTTTAATATAAAGTTGTGCCACTTGGGAACTGCTCTGTGGTTGATGGTGGACTACTGAAAATGGTTCTATACTAAACTGTTGCGCAGAGCATCATTTATTATCAATAATAAATTCATTATTGGTTTAGTTATATGAAAATACAGTAGATTATGTACAAAGAAGGATAATAATTCCATAAGCTTCATTTTTAAGTAGAGAAAATCTCGGATTTGGAGAGATTTTTCTGACAACGGAAATGTTTATACTGGTATTAATTCATAAATTAGCATGTATGAAGGTCATGGTTTGTTCATAGTGACTTATGCATTAATCAGTCCCTCCAGGATTTTCCGATCGTAGAAAAGGAGCTTGCAATTTGTCAATATTACCACGGATTTTCCGCAGCTTTGCAGATATGTGGATATAGATATAGATTTATCCCTAACGAGGAAGCCAGAGGCGATGATGGAAAAACTCCCTGGGACGATATGAGAAAGAAGAAACCTTGAGAGGAACCCGGACTCAAAATGGAAGCCATGTTCAACTTGGTAACAGCAGACAGCGAGATTATAAATCATTACTCTTGTACAACTGTATCCTACAGAGTCCAGCAGTGCTGTGTGTTGGAAAGATCTTCAGTATAAACATCAGGGTCGTTGTTGATTTTAGTAGAGTTTTAGCTTTAAGTCTGTAACATCCAGGTGAAGTACTATACCGTATATTGAATCAGACTTGAGCATACTTAGCCGTCTCAAACCTGAGCAAGGAACGAGCATAACGAAGTCCAAGATGACTGGGGATGAAATTAGCATGAAACTCGCATGAAATTTCCTGAAAAATATTTCTCGGTCGCTCCAGGATTTTGCGATCGCAGAAATGAATGCAAAAAAAAATTAAGCAAAGGAAGCAATATTCGGAGGAGCTTGCAAGTTTTCAAAATCGACACAGATTTTCCGCAGATTCGGGCCGAGACGCATCATGTGACATCGAACACGAGTACAGCTAAAAGGTCTTGTTTACCAACAAACATCACTGTGCAAAACCATTTCGTGCGACTGCAGTTTCGCCAATTCAAGTAGTTTTCCGCAAAAAATGTTAACAACGTCAACCATGTTTATTAAGGTGTTCGAGCATTGTGGGCCTTGTTTTAATCGTGTTTCTTTTGAACGATATGCTTGCTAAATGTGCAGTCGAAAACACAAGTTTCTTGCCTCTTGTTCTAAAATCGAAGGACTAGAGCAAGTCATATCGAGTTATTGAGTACCAGAAATCCGGCTCTGTACAATGGGACAGGATCAATGCTGATCTTATCAAGCAACGTGCATTCACGGTCCTTGGACTCACTGCAGACACAAAGCATTTAACAAGGTTGAGGATAGAGAGCCTAGAGAGCTATTGGAGACGGTACTTATCAAAGACATGCTTGCTCGTTCAGAGATAATCTCTGATGTTGCTTGTCGTGACCTTGTAACAGTTCGGGCAGTGACCAAACTGGATGTAAAAGTGTCCTACTGGCCTTGTGTCCTTATGTATAGTATGATGTCATCGGCTATGCAGGTGACAAATGTGTATGTCGTATAGAGAGAGATGCTTAACTACAGATTGACATAGAATTCTGCTTAATAGAGAGGAAATGAAAGCTGGGATTTCATGACGGAAGGCTAGACGGTTAATACGTACAAAACACATGTAGTATACAGGAGTTGGCGGATTCATTCGAGACCCAAGGTACAAACACAAACACTGTTACTCTTTAGTTCTTTAATGAATCAGTGATGAGGCGCAGAGCTTATGGTTGTAGTAAAACTTTATTGCTGCAAGATGTTACTGATTTCAGCCTTGGCCTCTTACTCTTATACAGGGTACACCATGAAACTCACACACACACACACACACACACACACACACACACTTCTTCTATTTTGTATGATCCTTTGACTGCATTGTACACCACATGGCCATATTAGATAATCATGAGCTAGACTGAGTGGAGTCAAACATAATGAGCAGATTAGGATGTTAATCAAAGAACAGCGCAAAGGAAAAACAGAAGAAAGGAAAAAAACATTTTCCTCCTACAACACACACAGAGGCACACTGTTATACCACACACATCATCATAACTCACAATGCATGCTGGAATTGAGATGCAGAAAGCACAATGAGCCATCTTCTTGAGGGAGCACAGGGAGCCAAGCGATAGGTGTGTACAAGTGAACAGAGGGCAGAGCTAAAGGCGAATTTGATTAGGCAGTCACAAACTTGAACACCCTATGTAACTACTAGCTTTCTTTCTTTCTTTCTTTCTTTCTTTCATTTTTTCAGCTTAACATCAGTTTAGCTAACATTTACATTACCTCCTCCTGTGTGTGCAGAGCTTGCATGTTCTCCCTGTGCTTCGGGGGTTTCCTCTCCCAGTCCAAAGACATGCGTTGTAGGCTGTCCAGGGTGTGCCCTGAGTACGCTGGGATAGACTCCAGGCTCCCCGCAACCCTGTGAAGGATAAGCAGTATGGAAGATGGATGGATGGATGGATGGAAGGGGTGGTGTTATGTGGCCCGAGTTACTGTTGCCACCCCAAAGTTGATTATTTTCCAAGCACAGCATGTCTTTTTAAGTGTGTTCTTCCTCTTTTACCACAACATTGCATGGCAATGTTAGAGTTTATTTTACCCTTAAGGTACCTGTGAGATTATATTATTATTACAAGCAAAGTAAAGGAAAAAAAAAACAAACTTGCAGCTCTTTCATGGTTCTCTTTCGGAGACTGCTGTGCACTCCAGGCATGATCACATTAGCATATCAAACGTACGTGTGTGTGTGTTAAGATGAAGAAGTAAACTGAAGTCTACTAAAGTAGACTTTATTCATCCTCAAGAAGGCAGTTGGTTGCTGACCATCTTGTCCGGCACAGTAGAAAAACAATGGCATACATAAGGATCTTGTTCAACAAATACAGCAGCAAGTCACACAGACATGAAAGTGTGTGGGTAAAACAGCTCAGTTCAGAAAGAGACCAAAGCAGCGGTGGATCTGAGATCTGAAAAACATTGCGGTGGTGTGTTTGTTAACACTGGGAGCCAGAGGCAGCTGAATATGAATGCATCATCTCCTTATTTGGGCTAATTCAATAATCACAGTCAGTGTTCATAGTGGAGGTCTGATTATAGATCACAGCCAGTCTGGGTAAGTAGAGATAAATCTAAAAAAAAAAAAAAAAAAAGGTCAAAACCAGAAGCTAGTAAAACACGATTCAGAAAACTGCAGAACTAGGGGGGAATAAACAACTGAACGAAAAATACAGGAAATCCAATGGACCAGGCAACTGGAAATATGGCTGAAGCCTGGTTTATGCTTCCTTCTGAACAGATTTGTTGCCTGTGGAGTGTTGAAAAGACACTTCAGAGTGCAGGAGATTCAGAAAAGTAGCTCTCCGAACCAAAATGTCCATCCTGCCTACCCACCTTTTCAGCAGCTGGCGGGTAAAGATGACAGGAATAAGGGGTGAAAACTGGCTGAGTGTTGCCAGCATAGTGACTTTGTCCCTAGATTTGGTGACTTTTGTACCATTTTTAGTATGTTTATTTAAAAAAAAGAGACTAGCGAATGAATCCCTGATCACCATTGTCCCAATTGACCAATCACCGTTGTTCCCAACAACCCAACGAGTGATTGAGCCACCAATTATTTATTGTTATTCTAAGTATCCCCAGAAAATAGCAAATCTCTGATCACTATTGTTACCAACAACCAATCACTGCCATCACTTTTCCCAACAACCAATCACTTGATCATAATTTTTTCCCAACAACCGAGTGAATGACTAAATGACCAATCACTGATTATTATTCTGGGGCCCCTGAAAACAACCAATCAATGAGCACCATTGTTCCCAACTACCAATCAAGGATCTCCACTTTTCCCAACAACCAATCAATGATCACCATTGTTCCCAACTACCAATCAAGGATCTCCACTTTTCCCAACAACCAATCAATGATCACCATTGTTCCCAACTAAAAATCAATGATCACCACTTTTCCCAACTACCAATCAACAATCCCCCTTGTTCTCAACTACCAATCAATGACCACCATTGTTCCCAACTATCAATCAATGATCACCATTGTTCCCAATGACCAATCACAGATTACTCTTGTTCCCAACAATTAATCACTGGTAACCATTGTTTCCATTGACTAATCACTGATCAGCATTGTACCCAATAACCTAGCGAGTGATCGAATGACCAATCACTATTCTATAATAAATGTCCCCACATTTTGTCTGTGTTCTTAATAGAAATGATAGGTTATTGTAAATACATAAATAGTTTGTGGTGCCATGTCCAAAGAGTCAAAGATTTTCTTTTCTATTCTAAGTGTGCAGTAAATCTTGTTACATTAGG
Organism: Ictalurus punctatus; assembly: GCF_001660625.3. Taxonomy (NCBI): domain Eukaryota; kingdom Metazoa; phylum Chordata; class Actinopteri; order Siluriformes; family Ictaluridae; genus Ictalurus; species Ictalurus punctatus. Next base: position 7,638,272 of record NC_030421.2, on the reverse strand, counting down.
CAGTTTGATATGCAAGTGATTATGATGATCCAGTGAATATGTACATTATTTGACGACATCATCTGGTGACTTCTAGCCACTTTTTAAGCATGCATGCAACTTTCGCTGAAAAGAGTTTGCAACGGTAGTTGTACACTCTCTCTCCTTTGTCAAATTTATTTCAAACAGTGCTTTGCAGTGAATGAGACTCTTAGTTTAAATTGTGTTTGTTTTAGTGAGGTAGAAGCATCGCTCCTGTTTGAATCAGCTGCACGTGCCTGGCTATTCTTCAAGACACAAGGAAGATACGCATCAAAACTCTTCTGTGTACTGGCACCCCTGTGGTGGGATGAACTTCCACTGACTGTGTGAAGAGCTCACTCACTGGCTGTGTTCAAACAAATATTGAATCCCACCTCTTCACTAAAAAAAAACTTCACTTGAAGCATCCACAAAACCTGAAAGAAAAAGAAAAACGAACTTATGCATGCCAGGGTTTAGCTTAATGGTATTGTGACCCTGGTTTGTACTACTAAGAGTATATATTTTATGTACACTAACTATGGATAATGGTATCTATCAAATCCTGCAAATAATGCATCTAGTAACTATTTTATTGACCAAGAATGAAAGATTTAGCATATTCCAGTTGTTTAAACTTTTATGTAACAGCATTTTATTTGAATAGACAGTAATAAATCCATGCTTTCACCTTTTACACTTTGCTGTTTGCTCTCCCCCCTGTTTAATGGAGACCTTCCTACTGTTCTGAAAAACTATATACAGGCCATATAAGGTTTGTCTTCTCAAAAGAATTTCTGACGAAGCATAAACCAGCTGTTAGTAAAAGACAATGGAGAATAAACACAGAATAAAGACAGAGTTTTCCAGAAGCAAGAATATGAAGAACAGACTTGGTTTCCTGGGAAATTTACCAGGTGAGGACAAACTCACAAGGAGATGAGAATGTGGAACTGTTTAATACAGGCTGCATTGATTGCCTTAATCTTTATTTTAATTTTTATTGATAGATACCTAGTTGTTACGACAGCACGTCTTTGGTAGCTAGTTAAACTTACATGAGATTATTGGTAGCAATCCAAAGTTACCACACAAGTTTATGGCTAGCTGTTTAAATTTACCACAGGAGTTTATAGCAACTGAGCTAAATTTACCACATGATATTATGGCTAGGTGTCTAAAGTTCCCACAGGAGGCTATTACTAGCTGCCTAAAGTTACCACAGGACATTATAGCTACCAAAAGTTACCACATAAGATTAGGGTTACCTGTCTACAGTTACCACAGGAGGATATTACTTTCTTCCAAAATTTACCACAAGAGTTTATAGCTACGTAACTAGTTAATGTTACCACAGGAGATTATGACCAGCTGTTTTAAATTACCACAGAAGTCTATTACTAGCTGCTTAAATTGACCACAGGAGTTTGTAGCTACCAAGCGTAATTTACCACAGGAGGCTATTACTAGCTTTCTAAATTTGCCACAGGAGCTTATACCTACCAAGCTAAATTTACCATATGAGATCATGATTAGCTGAATAATTTTACCACATGTGGCTATTGATAGCTGCCTAAATTTACCACAGAATTTTACAGATAACTAAATCAATTTACCACCGAAGGCGATGACCACAGGTGATTGCTAAATTTACCACAGTTGTGTATAGCTACCAAGCTAACTTTACCACAGGAGGCTATTACTAGCTACCTAAATTTACCACAGGGTTTATAACTACAAAGTTAAAGTTACCAAATGAGATCATGACTAGCTGTATAAATTCTACTACAGGAGGTTATTACTAGCTGCCTAAAGTTACCACAGGACACGATTGCTACCTAAAGTTACCACATAAGATTAGGGTTACCTGTCTAAAGTTACCACAGGAGGCTATTACTTACTGCCAAAATTTACCACAAGAGTTTATAGCTACGTAACTAGTTAAAGTTACCACAGGAGATTATTGCTAGCTGTTTTAAATGACCACAGAAGTCTATTATTAGTTGCTTAAATTGACAACAGGCGTTTGTAGCTACCAAGCGTAATTTAAAACAGGAGGCTATTACTAGCTTCCTAAATTTACCACAGGAGGCTATTACTAGCTGTATAAATTTACCACAGAATTTTACAGCTAAGTATATCAATTTACCAACATGAGATTATGACTAGCTGTATAAAGTTACCACAAGAGGTTGTTACTAGCTAGTTAACACACCTAACCAGAGCTTTCTCCCAAAATATTAGGCATGTGGGGTTGTATCCGATGAGCAAGTTACTAATTTCTTGATGCACATGTTTCTAAATCTGACACAAAAAAACACTACAGTTAGGAGTTACCTTGTTCCCACAATTAATTATGATTCATATCTTAGGTTCGCCTTACAGCCGATGCACCGAAATTTGGATAGGATCAAGAACACTTCTGTGTATTTAACTGTTTTCTGTACAAGCATTGTTTAATACTGCAGTGAAACCTAAAAGATGACGTGAACCTAAAAGACAGTAAAAGATGAAGTCAAAGGAGTACACAGGAATGTAAGAGTGCCAATTGGAAACCATATTGACAATCACCCATTGTTATGCCAGGATGCTGAAGGCTAAATGAAGGAATTTTCAAATGGTTCTAGGGGAAATGAAATGATATTTTTCACTGTTCCCAAATGCAAAAACCAGCAAAATAGGCTTAACTTGCCCTAAGCTGTTTTGTAGCTCTCTCTCTCTCTCTCTCTCTCTCTCTCTCTCTCTCTCTCTCTCTCTCTCTCTCTCTCTCTCTCTCGCTCTCTCTCTGCTTGCAAATCCCTTCTGAAAATGATCCGTTTAATACGGCGCATGTTAGCGCTACCCTGTCGACATATGAATCTCATTACCACTCAGAACTCAGATGAACGGTTCTGCAAAAATATCTTGACACGGGTTCACACACACACGCATACTCGGTTGAGATACAAGGTCAAAATTTACGTAAGTTCACTTGCCAGATTTTAATCTGAAGGGACTTAGAAATGCAGAAGTGTCCAGTCCGAGCAAAGCAGATGACATATTTATGTATGTCATGTTTATGTGCTATGTAAATGAGGTACCGGTGGGCGGGGACTTGTTTCTACACAGCCAAAGCTGATCCATCAGTAGCTCTCAAATTGCCTCTTATTTCAATGTCAAGCAACAGTTTCATAAATCAGGTGTAAACAAGGGCTGCTTTTGCAACGTGAACCGCTGGTGCGACTGATTATATTATGCATATTATTTGCTCCAGCTCACACTCTCCCTCTTTTTCTCTGCCATGCCTTTGTTTTCCACTCAGCTTTTGTCTCATCACATTGCTTATTTTATCATGGACCGCCACTTGTGCAAGTAAAAAGCTGTTGGTGCTTTTTATGAAGCAGACAGTTTATGCTTTATGAGGCTGAGTCAAAAGAAAAACTTTGATTTAAATTAGAGAAACAGTGCATTAAATTAAATTCATTTATTTAAATTAAGTAAAAATGTCCAAATAGGTTCAAGGTTCTTTATTTGTCTTTATTTGGGGGGTGACAATTTGGAAATGCCAATCATCCTACACCATAAGTCTTTGGACTGGAAGAGGAAACCAGAGTACCCGGAGGAAACCCCCGAAGCACGGGGTGAACATGCAAATTCCGCACACACGGAGTGGAGGCGAGATTCGAACCACCAACCCCAGAGGTGTGAGGCAAACGTGCAACTATGAAGTGAAAATTATTATTAATTTTTTTTTAAAAAAAGGAAACAATATTGCGTCAGTATTGGTAAAGGCTGATACTCACGTTTTCAGCAATTAGTATCAGTATCTGAAAAAAAAAAACTTGTATCGTGTCATCTCTACAAAATCAATCTAATCTGTCCTGAATACTTTCCTCCAGTGGCAGAGAACGAACTTACTGTTACAAAGCACTGACACTGGAGACTCCTTCCATAAATGCTAAATAATAAACTTCAGACCATACATGATCATATGAATTTCTTTATTAGATAAGGAAACTTTAGTCAATTTATTATTATATTGAGATTATGTGGCGCATCCAGCATGTCAAAGTTGTTACTATAGCAACGATAACATATTAAAATGAGCGAATTAATATACTTAACAACCTGAGATTTACGTTCCGGTGGTTAATATTTAATATTTGGCCAGGATAATGGGAAATCTTCAATATCTCACAAAACAAGTAGTGAACTACTGTGACCACTAGGATTTGGATGAAGGTATTAACAACACACACAGAGGGGTTTGATTATGATCTTTTTTGTGTTAGCACTGGATGAATTTCTAGCGCATTATGGTCACAATATGGTCCTCTGTTGGAAGCTGCAAGGCATATTCCATAATCCATTTTAATGCTATTACGGGGAAAGTAAAGCCAGTGTGTTATCATTATCTTACACTTCACAGAACATATCCTTCAGGTGGAACCTTTATTTTTAATGCAATGTTTGTCCCAGATTCTTGACTCATGGACCTACCGGTTTATTTCTGGCTGGTTCCGGTTTTCCACAGTGCGGTGAAAGTTTCAGCAAACTGTCGTCACACTAAAGAATAATGTCTCAGTTCATTAATTCAGTTAATTTACTGATGTTTTACTTTCTTTGTCATTAGGCTTCGAATGTCGTCGCTGCGTGAAATGATTGCAGCCAAAAATGTTTGGATTTTTTTTTGTGCTTTTTTTTTTGCTTGAATTGGCGAAACTGCAGTCGCACTAAATGGTTTTGCACATTGATGTTTGTTGGTAAACGAGACCTTTTCGCTGTACTCGTGTTCGACGTCACGTGACGCGTCTCAGCCCGAATCTGCGGAAAATCTGTGTCGATTTTGAAAACTTGCTTCGTTTGCTTGATTTTTTTGGCATTCGTTTCTGCGATCGCAAAATCCTGGAGCGACCGAGAAATATTTTTCAGGAAATTTCATGCGAGTTTCATGCTAATTTCATCCCCAGTCATCTTGGACTTCTTTACGCTCGTTCCTTGCTCAGGTTTGAGACGGCTAAGTATGCTCAAGTCTGATTCAATATACGGTATGTACTTCACCTGGATGTTACAGACTTAAAGCTAAAACTCTACTAAAATCAACAACGACCCTGATGCTTATACTGAAGATCTTTCCAATACACAGCACTGCTGGAGTCTATAGTATACAGCTGTACAAGAGTAATGATTTATAATCTCGCTGTCTGGTGTTACCAAGTTGAACATGGCTTCCATTTTGAGCCCGGGTTCCTCTCAAGGCTTCTTCCTCATGTCGTCTCAGAGAGTTTTTCCACTGTCGCCTCTGGCTTTCTAGTTAGGGATAAATCTATATCTATATCCACATATCTGCAAAGCTGCTTTGTGACAATGTCCATCGCTACAGTGCCCTCCACTAATATTGGCACCCTTGGTAAATATGAGCAAAGAAGGCTGTGAAAATTTGTCTTTATTGTTTAACCTTTTAATCTTTTGTTCAGGATCTGAAGAGATTCCGTATGGAGAAATGGTCTCAGCTCCCTTGCCATGTATTCTCCAATTTCACTGGGCATTATCTTGGCAAAGGGAGGTAGCACAAAGTATTGACTAAAAGGGTGCCAATAATTGTTGCACACCTATACTTAACGAAGATATTTTTGTTTTGATAAACCTGTGTTGTGTTTGCAATTGTTTGATATCCATGACAGCAGAGTATTTTTGTGAACCCTAACCCCTTTGTTCATATTTACCAAAGGTGCCAAAATTACAGTATATAAATAAAATGTAATTCAGTTGAATTATTTCTAGAATCCATCCATCCATTTTCTATACCGCTTATCCTACAGGGTCACGGGGAACACCCTGGACGGGGTGCCAATTCATCGCAGGGCACAATCACACACTCATTCATACACTACGGACACGTTGGCCATGCCAATCAGACTACCATGCATGTCTTTGGACTGGGGGAGGAAACCGGAGTACCCGGAGGAAACCCCCACAGCACGGGGAGAACATGCAAACTCCGCACACACAGGGCCACGGTAGGAATCGAACCCCCGACCCTGGAGGTGTGAGGCGACCGTGCTAACTTTTAAGCCACCTTGTGCCCAATTATTTCTAAAATGATTTATCTATTTAGGATGACATGGAGATGTATTATCAGTCATTTGAGAATAGTTTAAATCTGTTTTTCTTTTGAAACTATATAGGGGGGGAACTGGGTCTGTCACACAGAACCGTTTGCTGACAGCTCATACTTTTCCTCATGATTAAAGTGAAACAATAAAAGACTAAATCCGTATTAGACATTATTCATCAGGGATGATTTGAGCACCAGGAATAACATATCAACTGTTTCCTGTCTAATTCATTCAACTTTCATACAACATCAAAATGAGCTGGGATTTGAGCCTAACTGATGTCTCAGCGTTTTCCTTTGTCAAATCAAGCTACTGCCCAGCTCATTTACATACCATTTGCAAAAGGTACTTCCTGATTTCCTACATATGCCCATCTATATGAAACACACATGGAATATATAGAATTACAACTTGATTATGCTAAATTATACAAGAATAGAATTTTGATATGAGAAAAGGGTCTCGTGGATAAAAGTACAAATTCAAACAGAAAATAACGGGAAGATAGAAGGAAAGTAGAAGGAAATTTAGGCAATTACGGAAATAGAAGGTGCTGAAATGGAGACGAAGTGAACCACTTGTATGTTAATCTTAATCATTAACACGATCTTCATTTTGTGTTAAAAACCTGAGTCGACTTTTTCATTTCAATCTCTTTCATCCACGTGTTGGTCTATTTTCACGTTGGTTAACAGTTTCCTGTATTTCCCACAATGCCATTCAGCTACCTGCTGATCGTGGTGCTTCTGGGAATTAGCTCAGTGATGCAGTGGCACTTTAGTCTGTCAAGCTTTGTCACCTCCTCATCTGTACACTCTGTTCAAACAGATCAGCTTACCATGTTTCACCTTTCATGCTAATAACGCCATCAACACCATTGTGCTCCTGTCTCAGATCTGGTAGATCGCTAATTAGCTGTGAAAAAAAAAGTTTCCTTTACATCCTAAGCACAATACATCCACCAAGGAATGGCTCAAAAAGAAGAAATGGAGGTTTATGGAATGTTCTAGTCAAAGCCCGGATTTGAATCCCAGTGAAATGTTGTGGAGGGATTTGAAATGCGCAGTACATGCAAGAAAACCCTCAAACATCTAACAACTGAAAGAATATTGCATCAAAGAGTGGTCAAAAATTCCAGCAAACCAGGTGGACAACTATGCAAAACGCCTACAAGAAATGATTTCTTCTAATGGGGGAAATACTAGCTTCTGAGACCAAGGGTGTACTTACTTTTTCCACAGAAGCATATCACATCTATTGATATTTCCGTTGAATAAATGATTGAAAAAGCTAATGTTCAGCTAAATATTCAGCATTTGAATTTATTTGTGATGTCACAGTCCATAGTAGTGGTTAATGGGTCATATGAAAGAAGACACTCATGGCTATAAGAATTAGCATTTTTTCATAAGTATTTCATTTTTATCCATCAAAAAAGCTTTAGTTGTGCTGTCAGTTATATCTCTCTACCAGTGTTATTGTGGAGAGGTGTGAATTGTTTGCCCTGTAGGGGGCTCACACACCTCCTCTTTCCCATCGCCTGCTCAGCAGCAGCTAAAAACAGAGTCACGATACTCTACACACAGAAACCCAACAGTGTCCCGACTCATCTTATACCAGACTTAAATAAAATAATTCATTTGGTTGTACTGATTGAAAATGTCTAAGTCGCTTTACATTCAGCAGGCGGAATGGTGAGGGGAAATACCGGAAAGAAGAGGACTAATCCTGCATGCCATAGACCGCAATTCCCAGAACACTCTCACCTTCATTCTAATCACGTACACCTGCATCCAATCACAGCCACAGTATTCAAGGACTTTCCATTCACTCACTCTTTGCGAAGTAATTGCTCAGTTTCACGTTATCACAGTATCATTCTGTCATTTCCAAGCATTTTATCCTGTATTGCTGTTCTGGTTTTTTGAGTTTGTTCATTCCCTGGTTTTTGTACTATGGTTACTCTACTCTACGATATCCTGTTTGCTGATTGTTTGTCCTTTTTGCCTGCCTTGACTTTGAAACTGTCTTAAATGTTGGATTTGTTTGCTGGACTTTATATATTAAAACTGCGTTTGAATCCGTGTCCGCCTCTCTGTTATGACAGAACGTGACCAATTACTTCGCCCTGCACCATGGATGCAGCAGGAAGGCGCAAGTGGCATAGCACCAGGATAGCCATGCCAGCGCTTAATTCAGTCCTTTTTTCCCCAGTGGACTTTTATGTATCCCCTAGATCTGTATGCTGGCTTTTCAGTTTACCCGCAATGTTTTCTGTTACAAAGCCATATTTTGCTATCCTGTTGGACCCCAAACCCGACGAGAAGGGGTTCGCCAGCCCGCCAGTGGGCGGAGCTTCTTATCACCACTGGATATAGTGGACTAAGTACCAGAGGCCGATTGTTGTTCTGGTTTTTTGACTTTGTTCATTCCCTGGTTTTTGTACTTTGGTTATTCTACGATATCCTGTTCACTGATCGCCCGGCCCTTTTGCCCGCCTTGACTTTGAATCTGCCTTACATATTGGATTTGTTGCTGGACTTTATATATTAAAACTGCTTAAGTGCATTTGCATCAGTCTCCACCTCTCCGTTATAACAGAACGGGAAAAACAGAAACCCATTTAATCCTAATAATATGCATTTAATTGTTTTCAGATCCATCCATCCATCTTCTATACCACTTTATCCTTTTCAGGGTCATGGGGAAACCTGGAGTCTATCCCAGGCAGCATTGGGCACAAGGCGGGGTACATGCTGGACAGGGTGCCAATCCATCGCAGGGCACAATCACATACATACACTACGGACATGCCAATCAGCCTACTATGCATGTCTTTGGACTACCGGAGGAAACACGGGACGGGGAGAACATGCAAACTCCACACACACAGGGCCATGGTGGGAACGCGCTAACCACTAAGCCACCGTGTGCCCCTTGTTTTTCGATTTAGTTCTAAAATCAATTCTCAGAGTTCATTAATTAATCAATTGAATCTGTGAGACCAAAGCTACTTTAAATTCTGAATGCAAAAAGAGGAATTCTCTGTCAGTCACTGTGGGGTTTTTTTTTTTTGTTCACGGTTGCATCAGCAGCCCTCTCTGTCATCTTAAATGTTCGTCTTTACTCTTATAGACTCAGTGAGTGTGTGTATTGATTGTGAAAGTTATGCATCTTTCAACAGAAGCACATCCACGTCCTATCTGAAATAAACGCAGTTTTCTTTTTTATTACACTGCAGAATGTTGTAAATGTAGGGGAAAAGCAATGAAAGATAATGCGGGCCGAGTTGCTGCATTATTCTCATAACGGCCCCAATTTATCAGCTCTTGACAGGGGTTTCTCACAGTTTTGCAGCTTTGTAGCCTCTGACAGGTCGTAGAGCGAGAAATATGCTCGTTCCATCTCTTATACAGAAACCTGGGGATAAAATGCTGATTATGGCGGATTATAAAACTGCGGACTTGTATAACGCAGATAAGAATAGTCCGAGAATGACAAATTGTTAGGTAGGACTCTGAGGATGGCGAGGTTAATTACACAGAATCTTCAGATACTCCGTAAAGGAAACGAGAATCTCTCAGGGATTGTCTGAACACCGTGAGAAAGCTCCGAGCCGTGTAGTTAGAATAAGCTTCGGAGAGTGTCTGTATTTGAAGTCTTCAGAGACTTGGCGACTTTGATCTCGTGAAAACGAGAACGTGAGCCGTGTAAGTCCTAGCAGACTGCATCTCAAAAGGTTTCTAATCCTTTATAAATGCTCATTTTCCCTATAAATCCACAGCTGAAAGTGAACCAGACTCTAATATGAGCTCGTAAGACTGGCTTTCGGTGACTGTAGACTGTTCATGTCCGTTTAATCAGTTCTCATCGCTTTGTGACCATGTTCAGACGTCCACCCATATGTCTCCCAATTGTGCCGGATTGTAGAGATAAAAATCTCCATTTGTTTTTTTGACGAATTGAGATAGTTATGAAGGATTAGCATATTATTCAGATCTACACAGCAAAACAGCATATTATCCTCTGCTTATATTTATAGCACGTAAATACAGCCATTAAAACCAACTAATATGGTGGTAACTCTACGGTTAAGGTTCTGGGCTACTGGTTAGAAGGTCGTGAGTTCAAGCACCAGCAAGCTGCCACTGTTGGGCCCTGGAGCAAGACTTTTGACCCACCTGCTCAAGGGGAGCTGTATCATGACTGACCCTGAGCTCAGGCTACTGCTTCCTAACAAGCTGGGATATACAAAGAGAAGAATTTTCACAATCCTGTCCTTGTCAGGGTTGGCTCTATTGCTGTATTCGGTACATCCATCCATCCATTTTCCATACCGCTTATCCTACAGGGTCGCGGGGAACCTGGAGCCTATCCCAGGGAGCATGGGACACGAGGCAGGGTACACCCTGGACGGAGTGTATTCGGTTCACCTGTGTTCGATTATAATACACATACAAACACCTGTAATTTCCCAATTCTGATATTCATCTAGATATAATCACCATCACACTGTGTTTCAGTGGTTTTAGGATGAACCTCTGATCCTGGCATCTCATCCCAGATCGTGTGTGTCTGCGTGTGTGTGTGTGTGTGTGTGAGACATACGTGATGCCAGTTGTTGAAAATGAGCCTCATTTGCACGGTTCATTTGTTCTCCTTTGTAGAACCAAGCCGAGGCGCACTACAAAGGAAGTAAACATGCCAAGAAGCTCAAAGCACAAGAGTCCACCAAAACTAAACAGAAAGGCGGAGCTGGTTCGGACAACGGCGCCAAGCCAATCAGCACTGGTCCTTCCCCCGCCCCCGCCTCCTCTGCTATGGTCACTGACAGCACCTCTGACCAATCAGGTTAATCTCAACCTTTTGATCTCATCACCTGCTCTCTTCCTCTTCCTCTTTCTCACATTGGCCTGCACTGTGTGTGATCCTGCATGCTGAACATGTGTGTTGTTGGGTTGACTTGTTCTTCCCTTACTGTATATTTGTACACTATGTGTGTGTGTGTGTGTGTGTGTGTGTGTGTGTGTGTGTGTGTGTTTGTTTCCAATGTTGAAAATTTAGAGCTATTATTGAGCTTAGCAAATAACTGCTTCTTTGTCTAATGAGCAGCCCTTTAGCATGATTGTCTTTTCCATTGACGTTTCATGACGTTTAACGAAAGCATGAATTGTTGAGAATATTCTAAAGGACAAAAACCATTATGAGAAAAATAAATGATCATACACAATCCAAAATTCGCCAAATAATATAAAAGTCGTATAATTACCCAGCTGTTTTTGCTGGAAAAGTGCCACTTTCGGTAGTAAAGACAAAACTAAATGCATCCTCATCTTCATTCACTCACTCATCATGAAAAGGCGTTTTATCCCAGTCAGGGTGTCGATGGATCGCTGGAACACCAGGTACAAGACGGGAATAGACTCTGGATGGGACGTCAGTTTATCAAACACGTTCACGCACCCATAGGAACAGTAGCCGGTCCACCTACCAGCATGTTTTTTTAGGCGGGAGGTGGGACGAAACTGGAGAACCTGGAGGTCTTGTTTGCGTGTGAGCGTGAAGCATCACAGATGATGAACACACTTTCATCCTCTCTAGATACGGTTGGCTTTGCTTACTCTTCTTGTCCAATCAGAATATGCTGCTTCTTAAATGTGGATTTCTTTTCTCCTTACCTGTCTCGTCATTTAAGTCATTTGCACAGGAGTTCCTACATGAACTTGATTTGATTCACTGGCTTAAAGCAAACCCGGAACGACTATGATTATATAATGATGCTTGTTTCCTCCTATGGATGTCTCGATGCATTTCATCTCACGTTCACTACTTAAATAAACAAAAATAAGATGACTATTAAGAAAACATGTATAGTATAGACTTAAGTGTCGAGTTATAGACTAGCGCAGATATTCATCAGTAAATTGAAGGTGCTGTTGGAAACAAGAACATTTTATAATAGTACAACAGCTTCTGGGAGCAGACATATGGAAGAACGTGAAACATTCACACTTCATTTCCATGGTTGTGGGTGTAGCTAGTGGCTAAATTAAGCTTAAGGAGGTGGGGGGATCTCTCTCTGTGCCAGCAACATACTGTAGGAACAGTACTGTTCAATTTATGTTTTAGGTTCTCAACACTCTCAAATGATATTATAGAAAATGTGATTCCAACTAGATTCTGATCATCGGTTTCTGTCCTAAGGGCTTAATTTAGCTCTCGGGGCTTGTTGTTTTTCCGTTTTAGCACAAAATCATAGCAGAAGATCTTTTCATTCTTTTCTGGCAAAGATACACAATACACGAAAGTCCTTAAATGAACACGATTTCCTCTAACGAGCAAATGTCTATGCACAGCAGTTAGCATGAAATGAAATGAAAGCATTTCTCTGTTCTATAAAACAGCATGAAAGCTATATTAGCTCATTATTATTGTTATCATCTTGATTATACTGTGCTACGCTTAACATTTATCCAGGAAACTATAGTACTGGAGCTTAGCTACACTTGTACAGGTTCACGTGCTCCTCTCCGTTCCGTTGCGCACAACCCCCTGGGTATGACGTTAATGCCAGTGGAAATGTACCAGGTTTTATAGCATACTGTAAGAGCTTGCGCGTACACTCCTAGAATAAAGGAGTAATCCTGGAGTAATATTTCTCAGTGTAAAAAAGACAGCTAATATAATTAACCATGTTTGGAATCTGGGCCACAAATGGCTTAAATGCAACCAACCACATCGAATGTTAGTACAGATTTGGACAGATGTGACACAGCTGCAAGTTCTGTTCCATATGCCGGTTTGAGACCCGCATGAGTCGATTGCTGGCATTTGACGCCGGTATGTGGGCCAGATGAAGCTGTAAAATTTGGGGCATCAACAGTGTGTTTTCTGGGGCATAATAAATCTAACTTATAGTCTCGAATCTGATTGGTCAGATGGTGCGGCTATGTTTTCTAGAACGGCAGCTCTGACAGCCTCAAGCCGCTCATTGTAATACCTTATTGTTTCAATACTAGCAGCTCATTAGCTCTTAGGGAGACTCGGGCAGATTCTCTACATAATCTGAGGGTTTTCTGTAAGGAGATGTTGTAGTTACCATTTTTGGAAGGACTCTACCCAGTGTCAGGGTAACAGTCAGGGGTGTTCCTTTAAGCTTTCGGACACGGGAATATCTTTCGCGTCGGTTCTCCGTAACATCTTGTGTATTTCACCGAAAGGAACAGGGAGGCTGGTGATGGAGCAAGGTTTATAGCTGCTATAATGTAAATGATAACAATGACTAATGTAATATAAATGTAATAATAAATGGTTAGAAAGTAAGATGCATTGTTTAAAAAATAAATAAATAGTGACACAAATTGCTTCAGGACATTCTGGACCATGCTAAAATTAAAATCAACTTTGCAATGTTAATATTAACTCCACTATCACTCCATAGATTAGACATATGCACTATATACAAGGCAGGATGTTGCGGTGTATATATACATCTTCACTAAGAACAGTCACAGTAGGGTGCTCCAGGGATGAGGTATATCTGTAGGCCAACCCCCGGGTTGTCAGCATCACCCTGGTTCCCTCGACAAAAATTCAATAGGATTTTTTTCCATTGGCTTTCAGATTATTGCAGAAAATAAGCTCTGTGACCTACAATGGTTTATGATTCTTACACATTTTGTTCATCAAGATAGTCTTCACAAATGAACACAGCTGCGTTTTGAAGCCTAAATACATTCACCAGAAGTTAAAAAAAAAAGGTAAAGCTAGGCTATCAAGGAATTGAAAAATACTATAAATGGAAGTAAATCTACAATCTGGAACGTTTGAGTCGGAATAGTTTGCAAGAGCGCGAGTATAAATGCAACAACGCTGTCGTAGATGAGGTTTCCTGTTCGGCGTGACGATGTTTAATGTCTCTGAAGTCCCATTTAGCCACTTGTTAGCGATCGTCTTTTTCACGACGCGTAAAAGCTTGACAAAATCATGAGTTTGGTATTACTGATGAATTTTATGCCGTAGAATAAAACATGGAAAAAAATATCTTGAGCTTGTGTTAAACGCAGACCTTATTTCAGGCATTTAACCAAAAACCCGCTCACAAAAAAACCCAATTGACTTTGGGACGATGGAACCGGAAGTGCTCAAACTCATTTGATTTGGTGTTAGGTGTTGATTTGGTGTTAGGAATCATTCCTGCAGCACTTTATTTATTAGTCTCACAAGCTAGCTATAGTCTCATACGTTGCCATTTAACATGGCTAAGAACCACCTACCTCCACAGGACGAGGGTGTTTGGCTATCATTGCAACCAAATTACAATAGAGTTTTGTCAAAGCCTTTATTCATCTCTAGCTGCTTTAAACAGGACCTTCTAAAAATTGGATGCCATGATTTTTTATGAAGTCACTATATATTGGTCCGAATGACTAATTTGCTTCAAAAATTTGGTCTCCAAGTGCAATATTAGTGCACGTAAGTGTGACTAACCAGTCAGATTGTAGACTTCAAGATTCTGAAGCTTGTGGCCAGATAGGTGTACAAAAGGTAATCGACACTTTGTGTTCTGTAAGTGAAGTGTCTGAACTTGACTTCCACTAGTCCATCAGTTGTCATACATTGTATTTAGGAAGCTGTGTTTGCTAGCTAGCTAAGGATGTAGCAGCCAGAACAAAGTTTTCCAAGTTATTATCATCCCAAATCACATACTGCCAACGAAAATGATACCTTTCTATTGATTACCGTAGTTCCCATTGGTAATAAACCATTTTTGACATACCGTTTAAGCATGATGGCATGTGGTTGTCTGGAATTGATTCATAGCCTATTTCAAAGAATGCAAAAACGAGATCTCCGCCCCGTGCAGAGACACGCTCTTCAGAACTCCCACTTATTCATCCGCGGACAGATTGGGATGCTGTATGTTTATTACTCATTATTATGCAGCATCTCGGCACGAATCGAGCCAAATGAACGTCACGCTGGTCCACAGATGGCCCATGGGTCCTCGCTGTCATAGCAGCTTCTTAACACCAAGCTCCAGCTCTCTCCCAGAGGCCTGATGTTGTTGCTGTTCATCATCTCAGACCTTTAGGATACTGCACACAGGAAACCTTAGGGACAGAATCATGAAAATAGCTCCAGTTATTTACATAAGAGCTTTCTCCTTATGTAAGCTCTTAAAGCATGGCGTAGTGCTGTGCTGTCTGTAGACAAAGCTGTCAGAATGGTGCAACTTTTTTTCCCCCATCCTGATTCTGAGATGCACCATGACATTGTTACAGCTTACAGTATGTCTCATATAAACTGTGTATAGCAACAGATGGGATAATTGGATACCATATGACCTTCAGGCTTACGTAATAAACTGGTGACTTCCATAGAAAGGCTTTGGTTATTAAGTTCATTTCAAGTATTGTATCATATTAACACTTAATAGCCTCACTAGCAAGTTACAAAGCAACAGGTAACTCCATTCCTGTAGATATTTTCAATGGAGTTTGTCTCCAAGTAAAGACAAATAGAATAACAAATTACAAATGCAGCTTTGGTCAAAAAAAAAATTAAAAAATGAAGGCTAGCTAGCTTCACTGTCAATATGAAAGGGTATCACTTTATTATATGTTTTGTCCACTTTTGACCCTCTAGTCAACAAATAATCAACAAACCTTCTATCCATTATGAACAACCTGTCAGGTGACTGTCCAAATTGTCCATGGTGTGTGAATGTGGATGTGATTGTGCCCTGCTATAAGCTGGCCCCAATCAAGGGTACCCCCCCCCCCCCTCCTCCCCGTCTCATGTCCCGATTTCCCTGGGATAGGCTCCAGATTTCCCCGCATTCGTGCGTAGGATAAGTGCTACAGGAAATGACTGGATGGATGGAAAATGTTATACAGACAGTGGAGTCCAAAAGTCTAGTGAAAATGCTTCTATTTTGCATTCTTTTTTTGATTTAGAAAATGTAATAATTTGATCATTTAATTTATTACATTGTGTGCAATAACCATATTTACACGAATTCCATAGGTTCTTAGTATTTGGTATTTCCCCCTTTTGCTATAGTGACCGTGAATTTGAGCTGGCATGGAGTAGCTAGTGTAGTATTTACAGTAGTTTGTAAAACCTGATGATTATACACGTTATATCAAATCCATCAGCGTGTCTTCTAAACCTGTGCTTTAGTGGAATGGACTCAATAAGACTTAAGGAAACTTGACCATTAGTGCACAGCAGTTAACATGGTCAGTATCCCAAATTTGCTCAATAGAGACCTGGAAATAGTGCAGAATCTTAAATATTTCATATTCAAGATATTGAACATTTACTTTCTTTGTTTTAAATATTCAAAAAATTCTAAAACTTTGTTTATTTCCCAATTAAAAAAAAAAAACCCAGGTTTTCAGTGTGGTGTTAGACTTTTTTGTGGTGTTAGACAAAATGTATAAATCTGTATAGCCTAAACATTTGATCTAAGACCACTGTAGCCCATTAGTGACCAGAGTAACAGCTCCTATATATACCCCCCCCCCAACCCCGGAAAGCCTTGAAAGTTGCAATATATATATATATATATATATATATATATATATATATATATATATAAAACGAGTGAAAACCCTCTGTGTAGTCTTGGACAAAAATTTATTTATCAAGGTGTCTTTGGATGGTTTTCGCTTCCTAAAGAACTTCTAGTTGGAAGCTTTTGTGAAAAGGGGAAGGCTCCTTTTTTCTTTTTTTTTCTTTTTTTTTAAATTTTCTTCAAAGGCTAAGCGCCTGAATCTGAAGCTCACTTTTTAAAATAAAAAGAAAGAAAGAAAACATCATAGAAGTTCCCTATCAAGGATGGTTTCCATTTAGGAAGGGACGAATCATTAGCTGTCCAAAGGAACCCTTTTCTTTTCGGCAGAAAAGTAATTTTGCAATTTACTCTCTAATAGCACTGAAATAAGGGACAAATAAATAGGTGTTCTATCAAATTCCTAAGGACTGAAAATTAGGGTTTCATTATAGATGATTTCGCTGGTTTAGTGAAGCAGTTCCTGTAAGTTCCTGTAAGCTGAGATTTTCTCCTACAGTTGATATTATACACTGTTAGTATACACTGTAACACAAATACATGCCTTTATGTTTAAATAGAATGATCCGGATCAGCCTTTTCCAGTTTCAAAATAAAAAGTCAAGAACAGTTTCACAGTTCACACAGTATTCCCATTTTGTACGTACATTTTCTAGTTTTACAGCACTGCACTTGAACCCATTTCTCAAACTCCAGGGTGCTTCGACTGCCTGTCTAGGGCAAGCTGGCTTGCCTTATTTATTACAAGACAACGGCTAGAAACAGCTCTTTAGGAGATCTGAGTAATTAAAAGCACTTCGGACTCGGAGGTTCAGGGCCATGTTGCTATCTCGGATCAAGACGTACGCCCTGAACGATAAGAGAAGGTCCTGGCCCTCATGCTGTGCAGAATCTACCGCCATGAGAGTACTTTTTATGGGGTTTGTTATGGGGGCATTGTCACATCACTTTAGATGAATCCAGCCCTGAGAGCCATTTCATCATCAGGAAAGACTCAGAGCGAAAACCTCTAGCACTACTGCAGCGATAACTCTGATATAGAAACTGGAGCAACACCCCCAAGGAGCCTTACACAGCACCGTACAAGGCAATACGACACAGTACAACACAGCACCACACATCCCAGCTGACAAATACATAGTTGAGGAGTTAAGCATGAGTCAGTGCGATGTGCAATGTTCTGGGCACCTCTTGACTGTCTTATCTCTCTCTCTCTCTCTCTCGCTCTCTCACTCATATTCTCTCTCTCACACTTTGTCATTCCAACTAGCCATCGGTTAGACCAGCTGAAAATAAGTTTGATTGTGAGGCAGAGTCTAAAGTCGGTCCTAAAACGTATGTTGAGAGGAATTCAGTCGCACCACAGACCGCTAAGATACGTTGTAGTAAATAAAGTGATTGGAAATCAATTGTCGCACAAAATATCCATATTTCACCATCACCACCCAAATCATAAACACGATCCCACGTAAACAGGAAATATTACATCCATGATCAAGACATGTTGAGGCGCATAATGTTGGGCTTATTTCGGTTTACACCACCTAAGGTATAAATGGGTGAGTTCTCGAATCTGATTGGTCTGAAGGCGTGCATTATTTCTGTATACCAGCACTGCTCGGACTGCAGTTCAAGCTACACAAGTGTCAGGATATAATGGAATAATAATGATAATGAGTCTTTATCGATCACATGTACATTACAGCACAGTGAATTTTTTTTCTTCGCATACCCCGGCATGTCAGGAAGTTGGGGTCAGAGTGCAGGGTCAGCCATGATACAGCGCCCCTGGAGCTGAGAGGGTTAAGGGCCTTGCCCAAGGGCCCAACAGTGGCAGCTCAGCAGTCCTAGGATTTGAACTCAAGACCTTCCGATCAGTAATCCAACATCTTAACCACTGCCCTACCACTACCCTGGCCATGAGATTAGGATCTGCAGTCAGTGTTATAGATTTAACCAGCTTATGTGTCTGATTGATCTAAAGTAAATACTACAAACCTTTTAAAGTAGTGAAGTGATGCTTTATTTACTGTTCATGACTGACATGGCATCACGCGCTGAACTCAGGGATGAGAAGAACGTCCTGACTTTGAGTAGGAATTTCCAGATTTCCATTTTCTTTGTTTTTTCCTAGTCAGAGTTCGGAAAATCGGAGTTACGATCTTTAGTTGAATGAATAAGAATAATAATTAATAATAATGAGGGGAATAAGGGAAAAATACCAAAACAGTGATAATAATAGTATGGCAACAGGATAATAGCAGTAATAACAATAGCAACAGTGGAGATTAGCATGCATGATCGTGGATTGTGTGGGGGTCTAATTAAAATGTGAACATTTCTCTTCTCCTTTTTGTATTTTCCCAGAAAACTGGAATCTCTCGCTCTGTCTCTCTCTCTCTCTCTCTCTCTCTCTCTCTCTCTCTCTCTCTCTCTCTCTCTCTCTCTCTCTCTCTCATATTCTTGTTTTAATGGAATAAACCCCATGGCTTATTTACGTATTTCCAACACTCATAAGACTGTATGTTGGTTTGGTTTAATATAGCCAAATGACTCATGGCTCAGAAATATTTAATTTTTTAAAACTCTCTTGAGGGCGTTGTGTTGATTCTTAATTCTCTCTCTCTCTCTCTCTCTCTCTCTCTCTCTCTCTCTCTCTCTCTCTCTCTCCCTCTCTCTCTCTCCCTCCCCAGCAGAGAAAAGCCCAGAATCACCCAGCGCTCCCAAAGCCCCTGTCTCTCCACGTTTCTTGGTGCCTGCCTCTCCGTTAGCGTCTGGCACCTGTAAGCCGAATCCTGCACCCTCAAGCTCGCCGGCAGAGCACAAAGCCAGTCCCAAACCGAGCCAGGCTGAACCGAGCGCAGAATCCGAGGAGGAGAAAGCCAAGAAACTGCTCTACTGCTCGCTGTGTAAAGTGGCTGTCAACTCCCTGTCGCAGCTGGAGGCTCACAACACAGGTGCGCCAAACATTTGGCAACTTTCCCTCAAGACTGCCTTGTGTTCCTCACTCTCATTAGCACCAACTGCTTAGAACGGTCGGAGGTTTGTGAGTGTTCGGTCTCTCGCTCCCTGTTGTGTTCGTTCTGTCACAAGGACATGTCTCATCGAGCTCAAAAAAACCACCGAGGTGTTAATTGATATGTTTAGAATGTTTGATAAGATACGATTTAAACGTGAGCTAAATATAAACTTCAAGCTTGGAATCATGATCCAGCCTATTTCCATGACGTCGAAGTAACAGCTCAGACTTGCTGAGGAAAATTTTATATATTTGGGTGCCATAGTCGAAGCTGCTAATGAATTTGCATGTGCGATATTCATGGCGTTGAGTGTTAAATATTTCTACGTTTGAGTCAGTGATAGTATAGCTTCTTCTGAGCATCTGGCATTTTAAGCTGATAGATGGTTTTGCAGATCTGAAATGATGAGAGTACGTTGTTGCTTCTCAGTTGAGATTTTTCTTTCTGTTTTTTTGCTTGCGCATGTATGTTGGATGTTGTGGTCACACCTGGTTTCTGTTTTGGTGTTTACTGGTTGTGGAGGAGCTCCAGTCCCAGGCTTGGGCGGCGGATATCCTGGCCTTGGTCTTGCGTGCATGGTGTGTTTCTTCCCACTCGATAGGTTGTGGCATCTGGTCATGTTCGTTGTGACAGTTGTTTGCGTCTGTTGATGTTTGGGGCCATCGTTCTTTCGGGGTCTTGAGGCTGCTACACCTTGTTTAGCAATTTGTGTGTGGTCTCTTTGTGTGGTATTAGTGGTGGTGGTGTACTATGATGCTGCGGTCATGCTGGCTGTGTGGGCCTACAGTGATTCTGATTTCTCAGCTACATCTCTGAAATGAGTTCAAAGCAACTTATGAAGGACAGGAAAATCTGATGATGATAATAACACCAACATTTTACAACAATGCGCTTATCCAGAGCGACATACATATATCTCATTTATACAACTGAGCAGTTGATGGTTAATGGCCTTGCTCAAGGCCCCAACAGTGGCAGCTTGGTGGTGCTGGGATTTGAACTCAAGACCTTCTGACCCTCAGTATCCAATGCCTTAACCATTGAGCTACCACGGCCATAACAACAATAAAAATTATAATTCTTCTTCTGCTTCTGCTTCTTCTTCTTCTTCTTTTGCTTCTTCTTCTTACTTACAAATGGTCCAGTTAAATAACATAAAATGCATAACGGTCTGGATAAGTTACCAACAAGACTGAATAGTGACAACAGTTACCTTCTAAGGTTCATGGCTATTCGCATATACAGTACTTTTCTGTCCATTCAGTTTTAAACATTCTGTTTTCATTGTGAACAGTCCCCTCCCAAACTATTGGAACGGCAAGGCCAGTTCATTTGTTTGTTCTGTACACCAAAGACATTTGGGTTTGAAATCAAAAGATGGATATGAAACAAGTTTAGAATTTCAGCTTTTATTTCCTGGTCATTTTTTAATCTAGATGTGTTAAACACCATAGAACATAGCACATTTTGTACCAGACCATCCAAGTTTAGGTGAGCAAAAGTATAGGAACAGATAAGACTTGAAGTAAATGAAAGTAAGTAACACTTAATATTTGTTTGTGTATCCCTTGCTTGCAATAACAGCATCAAACCTGCGACTCACTGACATCACCAAATTGTTGGTTTCTTCTTTTGTGATGCTTTTTCCAGGTTTTTACCGCAGCCTTTTTCAGTTGCTGTTGTTGTTTATTTCATGTGGGTTTTCCCCTTCAGTGTCTTCTTCAGGAGATGAAATGCTGCTCAGTTGGGTTAAGATCTGGTGATTGACTTGGCCAGTCTAAAACCTTCCACTTTCCCCCCCTGATAAAGTCCTTTGTTGAGTTGGCAGTGTGTTTTGGATCGTTCTCGTGTTGCATGATGAAGTTCCTCTCGATTAATTTGGAGTAATTTCTTTGTAAATTTGCAGACAGAATGTTAATGCAAACTTCTGAATTCATTCTGCTGCTACCATCAAGAGTTACATCATCAATAAAGATTATTGAGAATGTTCCAGACACAGCCAAGCAAGCCCAAGCCAGTACATTACCTCCACCATGTTTCACAGATAAGCTTGTGTGTTTTGAATCATGAGCAGATCCTTTCTTTCTCCATCACGTTTGTGTGTTTTTGGGTTTTTCTAATGGGATATTGTTGTTTTGCTTGCCTGACCTATTCACTGTCCAATGTGTTCTTTCTTTTTCAGGACATTCCAAACTGCTGTATTGAATTTTCCCTCTTTTCTCAGCTTCAAAATGGCATGCTTTTCTCCCATAGACAGCTCCCTGGTCTACATATTGGCTTATCCTTTTTAACAACAAATGCAGTCTTCACAGGTGAAACTGAAGGCCAAAACCAAGAGTGGATGTTCAGAAGTATTTATTGTTTAAACAATCAGTCTAACAGCTCACACGTGGAACACTGGTCAGTCACACGTTCCAATATTTTTGCTCACCTACAAATTGGGTGGTCTGATACTAAATTTGCTATGTCGTGTAACACATCTACATATAAATACCAGGAAATAAAAGCCGAAATTCTCAACTCTCTTCTCATCTTCATTTTTTGAGCTCAAACCCAAATGTCTTCAGTCGACAGCAAAAAGAATTGAATTGGCCTTGCCGTTCCAGTAGTTTCCGAGGGGACTGTTTGTTTATTTGAGAAAACGTTCTCATGTCTGACGTAATGTCTCTAGCCCTATAGCTAGTCTCTTTTCCAATGCTGCCTTCAGCTAAATAATGAACATAAATGCATGTGATTGGATAAACTGCAATAGAGGATCTGCTACAGAAGCTGTAGTGGTTCATGTTTAGGGGAAAAACAAAACAAAACATGTCAAACAACAAAAAAGTCAGGCTTCTGAGTGCTGGAACAGAAGCACGTTAGCTCTGTAGTCCAGAGAGTCATGAGTTTGAATCCTGGTGTTATCAAAGCCAGAGTCCAAGAGAGCAAAATTGGCTGTGGTGTCTGGGTGGGAGGGGCCTACACTCTCTCAACCCTGTCAATCACAGCGGCACTAGCCAGTCTGGGCATCTGAGAGCTTATGCACATGCTAGCCTTCAGAACAGTGCGATAGGAGAGAGTTTGGCTAAGTCTAGATCATTTTATATTCTCATTTACTTGTCACTACAACTGCATTCTGCCAAATTGTGCTGCTTATTGACACTGTTTTTATTTCACAGGTGTTAACGAGGCCCTAAGGTAGCATAAGAAATATAAAAGTAATATCTTAAAAAAATATCTTACTACTGTAATCATAAAGACTGCCCTGTGCTCATCCCAGGACTCTTATTCACAATCTGCTCACACTCTAGATCCTTTCAGCACGCTTAGTACTGTTTGTGTTCACTCTTCTACACCTGTATACTACTTTAATGAGCGATATACTCACTGTCTTGTGTCAGCCAGAAGAGGACGGGTTTGCTGTCGAGTCTGGTCCCTCTCAAGATTCCTTCCTTTCTTGTCATCTTTTTCTTTGCCACAATCTCCACTGGTTTGCTAAATGGGTTTTTGCTAATCTGTGTTTCTGTAAAGCAGCTTCAATTAAATTAATGATTTCGTCTTATGTTGGAATAAATTTACATTAATGCTTATGAGAAAATCCTTATTTAAAATCTTTTACGTTTTAAAATGAGACACACTAGGAGATTTCCAGTTTGGCTTAATGGTGTAAAAAAAAAAAATTATTATATATATTCACAAGAATATGTATGTATATTTCCATAAATATATTTTATACTAATAACTTTAAAAGCCGTGTTTGTTATTGCTAGAATTTTTACAATGTATTTATGTGAAATGACTGAAAAATGGAACAAGAGATGATGTGCTGTCGGAGCACACGCTGCTCAGCAGTTGACCAGAATGTGAAGGTTAAACCTGGTTTAAATAATATTTTCTGACAGGAGTGAGATGTCATGTGATGTCGGCTCTGATCTGTCATGGCAGGTTCGAAGCACAAAACCATGCTGGAGGCGAGGAATGGAGCCGGCCCCATTAAAGCCTACCCTAGGCCTGGCTCCAAACTCAAAATGCAGGCCAATGTTCTGAAGGGTTCGGGATTACAGAACAAGACGTTCCACTGCGAGATCTGCGACGTCCACGTCAATTCAGAAATCCAGCTCAAACAGGTTTGTGTGTGTCTGTGTGTAAGTCTGAAACTGGAAGAAGCATTTCAACCAAAACTGCTAGTAATTCTAATTGTAAAAGAAAAGTTAAAGGATCCTCTTTAACTTTCATGAACTGCTTGACCTAGTACAATTCAGTACCATTCTATTTTTAATTCATTCTTCACTAAAAGAAAATCCTGACCGTGTATAACATAACCTGTTCTGCAGTAGACAGGTGCAAATATTTATTAGCATGTATTATATGATTAACTGCGTAATTAACTGCGTTATGAGACAGCATATCTTATATGAGACGTCCTGCCTTCATTATCAGTGTTGTGTTATTTTATGTAACTGTGGTATAACTACATTTCATTTCAATCCTTTAAAGGTGTAGTTCATACACTTATTATAAATGGAGCCGATCAGCCGAGATGTACGTTTCTGGTGTCTGAAGTTATGGTGTTTCATTTTGTCCTGGCACTACAAGGCTAACGTACTTAAATTGAAGAAGTAGGCAGCAAGTGAACAATGAGTTCTCAAAGTTGTAAGTGTAAAGGAGCTGAGAGACTTTGACGCGACAAGGGCCAAATTGTGACAGTTAGTTAGACGACTGGGTCAGAGCATCTCCCAAATGGCAGGTCTTGTAGGGTGTTCCCTACCATGTATGCGATGGTTACTACCTACCAAAATTGTTCCAAGGAAGGACAACCAGTGGACCAGTGATAGAGTCGTGGGCGCCCATGGCTCTCTGATGTTCCTGCTACTGAGATCGAGACGATTCCGAGTAGAATTTCACCCGAGTTTATCACAAGACTAGTACTGTTGATTCGTGGTCTCGGTAGACCTAGACCAGTCTTGTGTACCACAGTACTATATCTAGCTGTAGATAAAGCAAACATCTAGTGTAGCTGAGGCTTTAAGCATGCAGTTTGGTCAGTTGTTAGCTATAACACTCTCTTATTTGTTAGCCTTGTAGTCCGAGTAAAAACTGAAGAAAGGAACTTTAGACGTTACGCGTGTCTTGGCTGATTGACTACGTTTGCAGGGGAAACCGTGTAAATGCCATTTTTCTGTTAAATATTTTCATATTCAGCACATTAAATGAGTTGAATACAAAATGCTTGATTGTTGTTTTTAATCGTTGTCTTTTATTATTATTTTTTTATTTTTTCCTCAGCACATCTCCAGTAGAAGGCACAAAGACCGTGTGGCAGGAAAACCTCTGAAGCCCAAATACAGTCCTTACAACAAGCAGCAGCGCAGCTCCAACTCCCTTGCAGTAATGCATTATTTATCAACTTTGTAATCAAGCGCTTTCATCAAGAGATGCTCGTGTGTCAGGGATCAGCGGTGTGAGCCATCGCGCGCAGTAGTCTGCTCGCTAACAGATGCTAATCATACGTTCCAGGGTGGTTAATGCATCTAAATGTAAAAATCCGGCCCTGACCTGCATGACCCCTCCCACATTACAGGAGTTTTTATTACATATATAATGTGAAACATATTACCCCAAAGCCAGTTATGCTGCTTGGAAGTAAACTGGATGCAATGACGTCTGTAGAGTCCAGAGCAAATCTTTCTTAATTTTTTTTTATTTTTATTTACTTATTTATTTATTTATTTATTTATTTATTTACTTATTAATAGAAAACACAGGATTTCTAACACGTTATCGTCACAGATATGAACAACTAACTTGTTTATCGGACATCCAACGACATTACAAACTATAAAAAGATCAAATGTTTGACGTGTCATTAAAGGTTCGAGATTAAAAACTGTAGATATTAGGTTGAAAACCATTGGAGTCCTTTAATGCGTCGGAAAATGAACATTTAGGGGGCGTTTTCACACCTGTGGGTGTGTGCTTCGAGACTTTATATTGTTACAGTGTTGTATTTTCTCCACGGCTCGGATCACTTTCTCAAGGCAACATTTCAAAATGTGTTTATGCGAGTGACGTGTGAGTAAACTGTCCTCTCATCGGTCAGGGTGCTCCTGTTTATGTTCCGGGGTTCTGCTCATAGCGGTCATCCATCACGATGTACAGACAGCAGCTCCGTGAACTTATTGTAGTTTTCTTTTTTAGCTGTAGTTATTATAATGTATCTAATTTATTTGTTCCACGGAACGATTAAAGCCCATCTCCTTGAGACGCTCGCTAAACACCTTGTAAACCTCTGTGTTTTTATGCCGTATTGAAAGTTGTTCAGAAGTATGTTCGTCAGACCAGAGGTATTTTACCTCGTCTTCGGTCCAAGTTAAACCACGTTTCATGTTGCAAGCCATGAGCAAAACAAACACGCTTTTTTTACGCAACACGGTTCCTCTCACGCATTGCTATACATGTTGGTATATTGGGTCCGTTGCTTTCTCACCACAAGCGAACCGCTCCAGGCTTTGCAACCGGACCGAGACCACCTGAATGAGAGTGTTTTGGTGCGGATCCGTGCCGTGTCTATATATGTCTAATCAAACCGAACCAAGGGAGAAAATGCACCAGGGTCCGAAACAAACGCTCCAAAGGAGCCAGATGTGAAAATGCCCTGATTGTTCCAGTTTTTTTATTTATGTATCAGAATCCATATTTATTTGGTGTCTCTCTCTCTGTTCAGGCTAAGCTTGCACTCCGGAAAGACGTCGTGAAACCCATCTCTCCAGCCTTCATCTCCTCTCCATTCTCCTCCACCACGATTCCGTCCATCTCGCTCCACCCGCGCCCCAACACCTCCATCTTTCAGAGTCCGGCGCTGCCAGCCTCCTTCCTGCGAGGGGCACCGGGGCCCATCCGGCCCTCCAGCAGTTCCATCCTCTTTGCCCCCTACTGAAAAATGCTGAGGATGAGAGGCTGATGCTCTGACCTCGGACCTCTCAGGCATGGAATACTCAAGAGATGGCACAGCCTGAGAGAGGAAGGTGTGTTTGTTTAGAAACTATTTGATGGTCCAAGTCCTCATGTGCTACTGGAAGGAGGGTTTGGATTTTTGTACAAGGAAAAATAAAAATCCTCTTTCCATGGTCTTTCAATGGTCCAAGTTCTCGTGAGGTGCTCGGGGAGTGTTTGGATTCTCACAGAAGGAATAACTAAAAAAAAACTGCTTCCTGATTGACTTGAATGATCGTGGTCTTCCTCTTCGATGGAACAGACACTTCTGGATACACACATGGAAAGAAAAAAAAAAGTCTAACAATCACGAACCTATAACAATCAGATGCTCCGTGTTGCGTTCAGTGGCTCGATGTGGTCAGGGAATGTGTGCTGTCTCGTATCGTGTAGTCGATGATGCTTCATCGTCAGTGCTGGACTTTGTTCCTTGTTTGTTCTCTTCTTGTTTTTTTTTTGTTTTTGTTTTTTAATCTGATGTTGTTGTGTCGTTTCTTTATTGAGCCTCTGAACAAACTTTCATCACTTATTCGTTGGGTTACTGTCATCTACTTCACACATTTACACTAAATCCCTTTTTCATTTAAATTAAACACCGAGCCTGAGGCTAATTTCTTCATTTGGAATCCTCCTGATCACAGATTACGACATTTATGCTAGCGTTATGACCGATTCCTCATTTTAATTTCCACTTGAAAATGGATTTTTGATTTTTATTAAGAGTCTTTTTTTTAATTATTTAGACTTCTTTTATTAAGAAAAACCATAGGATTCCAATGTCTTATTCACTCACTCCTTGCACTCACAGACAAATGACACTATTACACCAGAGGTGATGCTGATTTCTGGCGTTAATTTTCATTGTGATTTTGAAAACCCAGGAACTCCACCGACCAATCATGTCCGTGTACCGTATTTTCCAGACAATAAAGTCACCTCTCGTTGTAAGACGCGGCCCAGTAAATTCTCTCTGCTTAAGCCTGTTTTACGTTGTACGATTCCTTGCCTGGGGTATTAGCACATTTGCTCTTGCACCTCCAGGTCTGGGGGTTCGAATCCCGCCTACACCCCATGTGTGCAAAGTTTGCATGTTCTCCCCGTGCTTCAGGGGTTTCCTCACGGTACTCCAGATTCCTCTCTCAGTCCAAAGACATGTGTTTTAGGCTAACTGGTATTTCCAGATTGTCCGTAGCGTGTGATTGTGCCTTGCGATGGTTTGGCCCCCTATCCAGGGTGTCCCCCACCTTGACCCCGAGTTCCCTGGGATAGCCTCCCGGCTCCCTGTGACCCTGCATAGTATATACAAATAAACCGATGGATGAATTTCTGGCGTGATCTTGCTGTCACAGACAAAAATCGCACATTGTAAAAGAATTCTTTGGTCGTGTGTTGAACGCATCACTCGACATGCTCATCGGTGGCCGCTGCTACTGTCTAAAAGCCACCAGTAGAAGGATGACATAGGATTACTATTGTATAGCTACAAATACGGTAGACAAAACATAAACATTGTTTGTTTAGTTGTTTATTATACGAACCCATTTCTCACAGGAGCCTGGATCAAACACAGCTCTATCGTTAGAGGACCTTCATTGTATAATCCGACACGAGGAACACTCTCTCACATGGTTTGATATAGGATTCGTAAATCTCGTATAATAGTAAGTAATAATCTTCAGAGTGCTGCAATCACACAGTCTAAATCCAGCGTTAGAGAAAGAATCAATCAATATGTGCATTGTCCTCCAAGTCACACTAATGTTCCAAACATTTTTAGTGTGGTAATGTTTGTACTTGCTTCAAAATGGCGCTTTAGAGCTCTCTATTTAGTTTTTTTGTCCTGGTAGTGTTGCAACAGTTCAGGGCTGTATTGTTTCCTGATCAGAAACCTTTTCTTTCTACTTAGCTCTTATCTGTCTGATCATATCACTGTCCTGCTGGAAAAGAAGAAAAAACAAAACAATAGAAACCCTCATCGAATGTGTAATGGTTTTAATGTTATAATGGGAATTGTATTGGTTTTAATGGAAACTGTAATGGTTCCTGTAATGGAGTCTCTACTGGTAATTTGTTGCCTTCTGCTGGTGGCATGTTAAAGTCTAGTGGATACCGTTAAGGACCAATAATTGTAATGGTTTTAATGGTTAGCTGATGGTTTGTAATGGTATTTGTAGTGGAAACCATTAGGATCTCTATGATGGTTTCTGGGGTTTTTTCAGCAGGGTGCCACTACACCAATGCTAATTTCTATGACAAAACATCTTATGCTAGCACCAAGCTAATGTTAATTTAGCACCAAGCTGTGGCAGTCCACCCTGATGCCATAGATGGTGTTCCATCATCTGAGGTCACATACACGGATTAAAAAAATGTTACAAACATTTTTACTGATTCAGAATCTGAGTAACTGTTTGAGAAATCTAACTAGCTTGCATTATCTAGCTGTGCTAGTCTTACAGCAGAGGGCACCCACTGGAGTATCTTAGCTAAACATAAAAGGTTAGCTAGCTAATAGCACTGTAAAATAATAGCTCTATGTCATATAACTAGCGGGCTACATCAAGACATGCCATTGAAATGAATGTAAATAATTAGCAAGCTAATAACATTATAAAATAATAGCTCTATATGATGTTATAAAACCGTTTACACCATGAGGGTGATCACTGGAGCAGCTAAAAATGAAAAGCTCCACTTACTCTATAAAACTAAGTGCTTTATGAGATAAAACATTATTATTACAGTAGCTAAACATTACCTACATAACCTAAAGAGCTAGCTAGCTCAACACTGTCGTTTGGAATGGGGTTCTCTGGTAAACAGAGTAGCATAATTGATATAGTATCACGCCGACCGTAAAAACTCCAGTAAATAGGATTAATAAAGTCAAATGCTGAACTGTTTTGCTGAACTATTTTGTTGCTTTTGGATGTATGTAATACTAGCACTTGGGCAACAAAAACGTCTCATCATCTGGAAAATGCGGTAATATCCTTATTTTGTACACACACACACACACACACACACACACAGTAAATATACATTTAAGTTTATCCCAGGTTTCCCATTTTTCATTACAAATTCGCCGTAATAAGACTAAACATGTCGTCTTTTCATTTCTGTGTAAAATCCGCTTTTGTAATTAAACTGCACTAACTCTGCAGCTCTTTGGCAATGCAATAATGTACAGAATGTTCGATATCGATATTCTCTGTAGTGTATTTAATGTTTACCTAAAAGGTTGCAATACTTGTTGTACTTTATGGATTGGAGGAGGTGCTAAGAGACATAGAAAAAAAAAAAACATTTTATTTGTATTTTTAAAAATTCTCAGAAAGAGAAAACCCTCGTTCACAGAGAATTCTTTATTTAGATCATGATCTGTATGTATGAGAGGATGTACATAACAATATTTCCTTTTCAATAAAATAATATATTTCAATGATTTTCTTCCCAGATGATACTGTACAGTACTTTTTGTCCATGAACATAAAAGATATTTGAAATTACTTCTTTTTTTTTTTTTTTTTTTTTTTTTTTTTTTTTTTTTTTAAATAGTTTCTAATAGCAAGCAGCTTTTAGAATAAATAGCATGCTTGATGGGGGAAAAAAAAGCAGTAATTAATATGATGTGAAATGTACAGTATTTATTTTCAGAAACTTTTTTTATGATCCCGAAATTTTAGCATTATTTTTTTTTCCTTTCCTTTATTCTGTGGAGTTTGATGTGTGGTGATGGTTTTGTGTGTTACCTTGTGTTTCTTTTATTAAAGCCTCCAGGTTATGTGGAATTATTGGATTGTGTTATAATATCCATGAGGTTAAATTCTCCGAGGCATGAATGATGAAAAATTAGCACCTGGTATCCAAGCACAGCAGCCGGTGGACGTGTAACAGCTGTGTAGGATAAAGAATCAAAAACTTTCACTTTTTAAACTTGAATGTTTCTTTTCTAATTCCCAAACACCTCAGAATGAAACTTTTAGGCTATAAAATATCATATTTTTCACTTACTAATTATAATTGACATTTTATGGCTTAATGATTCCACAAGGAAGACAATGATATAGCGCTACGTGATGGTATGAAACATTTAATAGGGCGTCGGATGTAAACTACAAGTGTGCTCATGAACCAATCCATGTCCCTATCTGCTACCCAAACCTTTCCCTTTCCTCCAACGACCCCGCCCGCTATACTGAAACTCCTGTATGTGTATGTATTTCTCATTAATGAGAGCAGCGATATTCTTGCTGGGGCTGGAGATATTTTTCCAAGAAATGTCACCCAAAAATTTTCCAGGACCACTCCGTGGCAAGATTTCAAATCATAGTTTGTCCAAAGTATCTTTTTGAAATTATGTCATTATTACAGCTGTGGAAAAACTTACCATTAATGTTGTGGCATGTTATTTTATCCTAAACACAAGAGGTATTTGTGCAGTTAAATAAAATTCCTTGTTTTTAAAGATCCAGATATTCAACTAACAGCTTACCTTTTAGTAAATGCATACTTCTTATCCGTTCACCTTTAACCATTCTGTATTCTTCCCAATTTAGTCGCCTGCCAATTTCCCACCCAGCTAACCTTGCCGCTAGCAACCATACGGTGAATACTAACTAACGTGTGGTTCCTCTGAGACACGTGAAACCAGCCAACTGCATCTTTCCGAACTGCTGCTCATGCTGCTTAACACACTCACTGGGGAAAGTGCTATCTGCTATCTTCCACATACATGAGCTCACAGTTGGCCTTAATTGGCTACTGTCGCTGTGATTGGCAGGATCCTTCCCATCCTTCCCACCCAGAGAGCATGGCCAGTTTTGGTCCCTTGGCTCCCGGCATCATCGGGATTCAGACTTCCACTCTCCTGACTCCTGACGGACAAACACTTTTCTGTTTCTCCAGTTGAGATCCTGTACTGTTGTCCCTTCACTAATTGGACCAGAGAAAGTGAGGTAAATCTTGATGAGGTAAGTGATCTCATACCTCTTACCAATGAGGTAAGTGATCTACATAATCTCATGCAACAAGCTGCAACGTAGGATCTGCTACAGAAGCCACAGTGGCTTGTGATAGGAAAAGCTGGAGTCATTAAACTAAAGCCAGATTTTTTTTCCCCAAAAAAATCGGGGGGTTGGGTTGAATCCCACCTCCGCCCTTTGTGCTTGGAATTTGCATGTTCTCCCCATGCTTTGTGGTTCTCTGGTTTCCTCCCCCAGTCCAAAGATGTGTGTTGTAGGCTGATTGGCATTTCCAAATTGTCCGTAGTGTGTGAAAGTGTGCGATTGTGCCCTGTGATGCGTTGGCACCCCGTCCAGGGTGTCCCCCGCCTTGTGTCCCCGAGTTCTCTGGGATAAGCTCCAGGCTCCCCGCAACCCTATGATGGATAAGTGGTATGGATGGGTGGGTGGATGGATGGATGGGTGGGTCGGTGGATGGGTCGGTGGGTGGGAGGATGGATGGGTGGGTGGTTGGTTGAATGGATGGGTCGGTGGATGGGTGGGTGGGTGGTTGAATGGATGGATGGGTGGATGGATGAATGGATGGGTGGGTGGGTGGGTGGGTGGATGGATGGATGGGTGGGTGGGTGGATGGATGGATGGGTGGGTGGGTGGGTGGATGGATGGATGGATGGATGGATGGGTGGGTGGATGGATGGGTGGGTGGGAGATTGATTGGATGGATGGATGGATGGATGGATGGGTCGGTGGGAGATTGATTGGATGGATGGATGGATGGATGGGTGGGTCGGTGGATGGATGGGTGGGTGGGTGGGTGGGTGGTTGAATGGATGGATGGGTGGGTGGGTGGGTGGGTTCTGCTACTATGTTTTTGTGAAATACTTTGCTAGGTCCCCAGATGTATATCTGTATATCCCCAGATGAAAATCTTAACCACTGACCCAGCACTGTCTATGGTGATAATGTTAACATTAGGGGCTGAGGAGAGAGTACATGTGGTATGTGGATGTACTCATTTCAGGCATCAGTTACAGCAGATGCTTTTCTAAGGATTGTTTTCCCTCAGTGTTTCATTTCAAGACACCATACGTTGAGATTTCTGACAACATAATATCTGATCCCGCCCATCGAGGTCTGATTCTGAGGTGAGCTTACTACGAAACGAAGTATCTGAAGTGTTACACCGTTCGCTCTGAAAATACCAGGTTGAATAGTTATAATGCTGTGGACTTTGCACGATTTCACACCCGAACAATAGAAATCTGTATTCTCGAAGGTGACAGATGTAGAAAAGCAAAACATTTTCTGCAGCGCTCCTACTGCAGTGGACCTTTTTATTTCCATCATCACAGTGTGTTTCATATATAGTGGTGTTTTATTCATTTCGTTACATAGGTGTGTGTCTGTAATGTGTGAAATGGAACTACGTGCTAAATTGCCTCCGCTCTAGCAGGAACAGAATGTTGATGAAAGTTAATGAAAGCTACTTTTACAATCTCAGATATGAGTTCTTTGAATTATAGCTATGTATAGTATCTGGTCAGTGAAATAAGGCAGAAGCCTGAAGTCGAGCTTAATAATGCGTGTTCCTAAAGCCCTATTCGGATTGGTAAATCTCTGAGATGTAGGTTCTGTCAGAACTCATCATGTGAGTCATTTTTTTATGGATTGCATGTTCCTACATTTGGACCTGTAATAATAACCCCAGCAAATATACCCTCACTGGACACTTTATGAGGAACACCTGTACACCTGCTCCTTCATGGAAGTATCCAATCAGCCAATTATGTGTCAGCAGCTCAGTGTATGAAATCATGCAGCTACAGGTCAAGAGCTTCAGCTAATGTTCACGTCAAACATCTCAGTGGCTTTGATCATGGCATGGTTGTTGGTTTGAGTAGTTCTCAATCAAGTTTGAGCAGTTCTCCGATCTGCTGGGATTTTCACACACGACAGTAGAGTAGACAGTAGAGTTTTCACAAACTCTCTAGAGTTTACACAGAATGGTGAGAAATGCAAAAAAAACATCCAGTTTTTGTGTTCAGAAATGCCTTGTTGAGGAGAGAGGTCCGAGGAGAACGGTCAGACTGGTTCTAGCAGTCTAACACTCTTTACAACCATGGTGAGAAGAAAAGCATCTCAGAACACACAGCACATCGAATCCCGAGGCAGATGGAGTACAACAGCAGATCATCACATCAGGTTGCACTCCTGCCAACCAAGAAAAAGAATCTGAGACTACAGTGTGCACTGATTCACCCAAACTGGACAGATTGGAAAAACATCAACCGATTCGAGATCATTAAATCACTGAGATCACATTCTCTGCACTCTGACGACCTGACGTTGGTGAAAGGAAAAGAGATTTTCTCGCAGTGTAAAGACACTCCAGGAAGCCGTCTTCTCTGTCGTCTCTCGCCTGAAACCAAACGAACAGCCAGTTTTGTCCAGGTTTAAGCCTTTAAGCTCTAAGTGACTTCTAAACAACTATTTGATATATATTTCTTAATGAATTTTACATGCACCTTTCTTGTATTGCTTTCAATCAGAATAGATGAAATGGGACAATACACCAAAAAAAAAATGGTTCTTCAATGGTTTCTTACAGGTTCTTTGATTGTCCCTCAGCCATTCTCTACTGAAGCCTACAGAGGAGAGTGGTTTCCTCTCCAAAAAGAAACTCTTTTTACAAAGCTTTCCTGGACACCTTAACTCCTCAAGGAACCACTGAAGAACATTAAAAACAGAAAGGTCAAAATGTAGAACAATAAAACATGAACATTAAAAGCATGCTTTTTTGTTTGTTTGTTTGTTTGTTTAAAAAAACGTCCTAGCATGGCTAGAGCTTACATTCATATTATGGTCATGTGATCTACTGATAATAAAGCGCACGTTGAGTGGCCAGACACACTACAAGAGCCTATCAGAAATTTAGGGATATTAGGGATTAGTAGAAAGCAACTTGTTTTTTTTTTCAGGCTGAGTGCAAGGTTTAGAAGCCATAACATGACACCAACACATCTTTAATACAAGGTCATTTCATTCACCTTTATTATGTTGATAGGATGTGGCATTAGTTTTGGTCACATGACCACGTACCTGTGCTAGGAACTCGATAACGTACCTGAAAGCACCAGAAGTGTCGCTTGTCTGACGAGTCTTTTCAACGTTTTGTATATCTTGGACAATACATGGAATACACACTCTTCTTTCTGTCTCTCTCTCGTTCTCACTCTCTTTTCTTTCTGTCTCGTTCTCACTCTCTTTTCTTTCTGTCTCTCTCTCATTCTCACTCACTTTTCTTTCTGTCTCTCTCTCGTTCTCACTCTCTTTTCTTTCTATCTCTCTCGTTCTCACTCACTTTTCTTTCTATCTCTCTCGTTCTCACTCTTTTCTTTCTGTCTCTCATTCTCACACTTTTCTTTCTGTCTCTCATTGTCCCTCTCTCTCTTTTCTGACCCTCTCTCTCTTTTCTGACCCTCTCTCTCTTTTCTGTCTCTCTCTCTCTCTCTCATTCTCACTCTCTTCATATATACTGTACATACTTTAAGATACTGTATATATTTCTTGGAGTTATTTCTACTTTTTACATTTTATAGAAGGTAAAATACAGCATATTTATATATTTTTTCCAGACATGTACATCTGCAGTCTGTAAACAATCATTTTATTATTATTTTTTATATACGGATTCAGATGAGGCAAAAATCGGAGATACTCCAGTAATAATTACATTACACCAATTCCGCCAATGTAAAACTGATCCATTCTTAATCCCGTCTGTGTGATTTCCACCGTCCGCGTTCGGATCACACTCGAGTACAGCTTTAGGATCTTTTTATTACTCCTCACTCGTAATTTCTCCAGCATATCATGCGTTTGCTTTAATCCTTTGTTGTGCAATTCAGACTTTCCCATTTTTCATCAGTTTTTATTCCTGTTTTATGTAGATGTGAGGCTGATTTGCACAGAGAGTGCCTTTTTTTTATGCAGCTCTATAAAATGTGTTATCTCATGTTCCTAAGTGAAATCCCACAGCACTGAGACTGCGTATAGACACGTGCTGGGGTTTAACACCATTTTCATTTTTACATACACACTGAGGAGCAAACCTTTAATTAATAAGAGAATTAAGAGAGTTAATTAATTCCTGCTTTTAAATCCCTGTACTTGTGTGTGTGTGTGTGTGTGTGTGTGTGTGTGTGTGTGTGTGTGTGTGTGTGTGTGTGTGTGTTTTAATAGCTCCGAGAGGAACTGAAGATCTTTTTGGTTTCCTTCTTAATTTGAACACGGTTTTTCACTTCAGTGCTGAAACTAAGGAAACACTTTTTCTGCAGGTTTTTTTTCCTGCTTTATATATAGTAATATTTCATGTAATTGTTTAGTGACAGCATTGGACAGCATCATGCGTGACACTTATGCTTCGAGCTAAATTACATCTGCCATGACTGGAATAAAAAATCTGACAGCTTGTCAAGTTAGCATGGAATTCTGCTTTATTATATCTCTATATAGATTTATAAATAGCAGCAAGTAAACTGTGAGTCACTGGAACTTTTGACTGGTTTGGTTACCGTTAGTGGTTTGATTACCGTTAGTGGTTTGGTTAGTGGTTTGATTACCATTACTGGTTTGGTTAGTGGTTTGATTACCATTAGTGGTTTGGTTAGTGGTTTGGTTACCGTTTGTGGTTTGGTTGCCGTTAGTGGTTTGGTTACCGTTTGTGGTTTGGTTGCAGTTAGTGGTTTGGTTAGTGGTTTGGTTAGTGGTTTGGTTACCATTAGTAGTTTGGTTACTGTTAGTGCTTTGGTTGCAGTTAGTGGTTTGGTTAGTGGTTTGGTTACCGTTAGTGGTTTGGTTAGTGGTTTGGTTGCCGTTAGTGGTTTGGTTACCGTTAGTGGTTTGCTTAGTGGTTTGGTTGCAGTTAGTGGTTTGGTTAGTGGTTTGATTACCGTTAGTGGTTTGGTTAGTGGTTTGGTTACCGTTAGTAGTTTGGTTACCATTAGTGCTTTGGTTGCAGTTAGTGGTTTGGTTAGGGGTTTGGTTGCCGTTAGTGGTTTGGTTCCCGTTATTGGTTTGGTTAGTGGTTTGGTTCCTGTCATTGGTTTGGTTAGTGGTTTGGTTGCCGTTAGTGGTTTGTTTACCATTAGTGGTTTGGTTAGGGGTTTGGTTGCCGTTAGTGGTTTGGTTCCCGTTATTGGTTTGGTTAGTGGTTTGGTTCCTGTCATTGGTTTGGTTAGTGGTTTGGTTGCCTTTAGTGGTTTGGTTAGTGGTTTGTTTACCGTTAGTGGTTTGGTTGCCGTTAGTGGTTTGGTTACCATTAGTGGTTTGGTTAGTGGTTTGGTTGCCTTTAGTGGTTTGGTTAGTGGTTTGGTTGCCGTTAATGGTTTGGTCAGGGGTTTGGTTGCCGTTAGTAGTTTGGTTAGGGGTTTGTTTACCGTTCGTAGTTTGGTTAGTGGTTTGGTTAGTAGTTTGGTTATTGTTAGTGGTTGGGTTAGTGGTTTGTTTACCGTTCGTGGTTTGGTTAGTGGTTTGGTTGCCATTAGTGGTTTGGTTAGTGGTTTGGTTACTGTTAGTGGTTTGGTTACCGTTAATGGTTTGGTTAATGGTTTGGTTATTGTTAGTGGTTTGGTTAAAGTTAATGGTTTGGTTAGTGGTTTGGTTACCATTAGTGGTTGGGTTAGTGGTTTGGTAAGGGTTTGTTTACTGTTAGTGGTTGGGTTAGTGGTTTGGTAAGGGTTTGGTTACTGTTAGTGGTTGGGTTAGTGGTTTGGTTACTGTTAGTGGTTTGGTTACCGTTAATGGTTTGGTTAGTGGTTTGGTTACCATTAGTGGTTGGGTTAGTGGTTTGGTAAGGGTTTGTTTACTGTTAGTGGTTGGGTTAGTGGTTTGGTTATTGTTAGTGGTTGGGTTAGTGGTTTGGTTAGTAGTTACGGTTCTGTGATGGTGAGAAGGAGAAGTTTGCGAGTTCAGATCTTAACACTGACAGAGTTCCACTTTAGAATAATGTACAGATCCTCACACCTCATTTATTCAGCTGAGGATTTCTCTAAAATATTACACACAGTCCATAGATTTATTGATGAACTTTCAACACAAATAGTAAATCTCTCTCTCTCTCTTCTTTCTCTCTCTCTTCTTTCTCTCTCATTCTCACTCTCTTTTCTGTCTCTCTCGTTCTCACTCTCTTTTCTTTCTCTCTGTCTCTCATTCTCACTCTTTTCTTTCTGTCTCTTTCTCATTCTCACCCTCTTTTCTTTGTCTCTCTGTCATTCTCAATCTGTCTTTCTCTCTATCTCTCTTTCTGCATCATTCTCATTCTGTTTTTCTGTCTCTCTGTTTCTCACTCTTTTCTATCTGTCTCACTCTCATTCTCACTCTCATTCTCACTCTTCTTTCTCGCTCTGTCATTCTCAATCTGTCTTTCTGTCTCTCTCTCTCTCTCTCTCTCTAACTCTCTCTCTCTCTCTCTTTTATTTCAATTCAATTTCGATTCAACAAGCTTTATTGGCTTG
Organism: Ictalurus punctatus; assembly: GCF_001660625.3. Taxonomy (NCBI): domain Eukaryota; kingdom Metazoa; phylum Chordata; class Actinopteri; order Siluriformes; family Ictaluridae; genus Ictalurus; species Ictalurus punctatus. Next base: position 7,600,124 of record NC_030421.2, on the reverse strand, counting down.
ACCATACACGTATACCACGTATATTGCCAAAGCTTTACAGGAATGAAGAACTGTTATCAATAAACACATTAGTGTTTGAATAAACATATGATCAGAATATGAATTAACATGTTATATTAGCGTTCATATAGAAAAATGGAGATGAGAAAATAGAAACCATTAGAAATATTGTCTATACAACTATCTTAAAGAAGAACATGATGTGATGACAGTTCGGAGATCCGAGACACACCAACTCGCCGAACACTGATTAGCTCAGCCTTCACCTCAGTGTTTCGTTATCATTGCTAATGCTATCCGGCACGTTTTCACATTTCCCAACGAGCACAAGAGCAGATCCTGTTGATGCTTTTGATGCACATTGTTAGATCTAACGGTTGTAGCTTGGGCGAGGTCGTGCGATTTATTTTGAGATGACCTTTCTTTTACATGGAAATGAGACTAAGAGCTGTCTCTCTTCTCCTATCCTCTCCTCTTTAGTGTTTTTCCTGCTCTGAAACGCTTAATCACTTCTACAGCTCATTTATCAGTTTATTCATGAAGTGAAAAAACTTTATTTAAAAAAAAAAGCTTAAGGTAAATACGTTTCTATAGTAACAGCTCATTAACGGAAACTTGTATGATAGACGATGTACATAATCTCAGCCTAATAATAAACAGATTAAAAATGTATTTCCAACAGAAGAAAACGATTCTTGATGTCGTGGGTTGTTCCGTAAGCCATTGTTTATTTATATTTTATAGAAAGAGCCTTTTTTAGTACGTTTTTAGTTCATCAGTTACGTGACAAGTAACGGATTTCTTTTCTTTACTTTTTTTTTTTTGTCTTATTAACTTTGAGAAAGAAATAAATGTGGTGGATCAGGTTCCACTCCTGCCAGCCAAGAAGAGGAATCTGACACTATCATGGGAACAGACTCAAACGGGATAGTTTCCAAGACTGGGAAAAAACCAGGACATACACCTGGTTGTAAAACTGGGCTGGACATAAAATGTGCCTTTAAGTCATACATAGTTTTTTTTTTTCTTCTTCTTCTTCATCTTCAAATCTTCTGTGCCCGGGATAGACTCAGATTCCTGTTCCTGTTGGCTTACAGGAGTGGAACCCGACATGGTCTTCTGCTCTTGTAGCTTGTCCACCTCAAGATTTGATGGACATCTGAACATTTTCCTCTCACCTCTCTTCTCAACAAGGTGTTTCCACCCTCAGAACTGTCGCTCACTCACTGTTGTGCCCCCCCCATGATTCTGTGTAAAACTCTAAAGACTGTTGTGTGTGAAAATCCCAGAACATAGAACAGAAATTGGTAGACATACTAACCCAAAAGCACTTACAGTTATGTCATTTATCCAACTGAAGAGTTGAGGGTTAAGGGCTGTGTTTAAGGGCCCAGTGGTGGTAGCTTGGAGGTGCTGGGATTTGAGCTCATGGCCTTCTGATCAGAAGTCCACTGTCTTAAACACTGAGCTACCACCACCACCCACTCAATTACCAAACACTGCTCCTTTTATTCCCGCTAAACTGCACATTTGTTTCCAACCTTCACCACACCCAGATTAACTCCAGAAGGGCATGCTAATACTCTGATGAGTGCTATGACATTCACATTGACTCATTTTCCAGAGTCACTTATATAAAGTGCTCTGGAGCTAAAGGTACAAACTGCGTTGAAGGGATCTGTATGGTTTCATAACCTGAAAGACTTTTTTAAAGAAAAGAAAAAACTGTGGAAAAATATTGATACCTATAAATAATATGGCTTTTGAATTCTACAATCTGATTGGTCAGAAAGTGTTGATTAATTTTTTATAACAGTAACGCAGCTGCAAGACAAATCGCAGTCACTGAAATACGTTACGGCTTTTGTAATATCAACAACTAATTCCCGATAACAGATTTAATTGTTGATACAGTGAAATTGTCTTTAAGGAAATGTTTATTTAGCTTTTTTGTAAGGAGTCTCCAGTGTCAGCACTTTGTAACGTTACATGTTTTGACATGTCTTCAGGACGGATGGTTTTGTACATTCCAGTTTCTCAGTCACGTGACAAGCTGTGTGTGTGTGTGTGTGTGTGTGTGTGTGTGTGTGTGTGTGTTTAAACTTCTTATTAAATTAAAGAGGGGGGATTTGGGGCTGGTGAGGCAACAACTGTTTATAGCTTTGAACAGATAACTGGTCACAGGAAGTAACAACCCGAAACATAGCAATAAATGGCTAAAAAGTACATTGTGTCATTATTGAATGAATAAAAAATTGTTAGTATTGATCGTATTGAATAAAACACATCAAGACATGCTGTTATGGGAAAAGAAGCAACTCTAGTGTCATAACAGCAACTCTGTATTGTGTAGTGGATTTTTATTTTTCCTGTAACAGTACACCAGACTATATTTTTCCCCCCTTACTTAAAATAAGTGCAAGCACTCACTGTTAATCAATGCAATATATTCCACTGGAAAGTTGTTAAAGGAGAGAATTAGGGCGTTATCAGCGTCAAGAGATTTGCTAAATCAAGAACATTTGACTTGAAATGTCACCAGCATCATGGCCGAGTGGTCACGGGTCAGTTTGTTGCTAGCTAGCGTGAACACAGTAGTGTGTCTTAATTGCTAATGATGCTTTCGTGCTGGATTTGTTTACTGGATTGTTTATGGAAACTGTTTTCCAGCAGTATAATCTCTCTAGAAGCAGCCTTTGATCATGACTCATGAACTGCTGCTTACCTCTGGAGTCCTTCCAGTCTAATCGCCTGAGGGGATCGCTGATTTTTACTACCGAGTATTTTCTTTCTTTCTATTTTTTTCCTCTTTATTGTTATTAACTAGCTGATTATTTTTGAATTTCCTTTGAGTCAGCACACAGGCCATCACGGCTAATCGAGCTGATTGAAACTTCATTGCGCGGCCAATTTCTTAGCAAAACTTTTCATAGCAAAAAAAACAAAACAAACAAAACTGCTGAGTATGCTAGCCAAACTTTTCTGTTGTTTCTACAAAAAGAAGTTGATCATCTCAGCCACTGTTTTCTGTTTAGTTTCCATATGACGTATGAGGAGTGTGCACGTCTATGTACAGCTTCACGGCAGAAATATTTCAGAAGTATTACAGCGAAATGGTAGAGGTTTTCACAGTTATAGAGGTAGGGAGCAGATACATGGATGTGCTGGTGTGATTTACACTTCAGGTATGCGCTTGTGTTTCTCAGCAGGGATTCGAATGCATTCTGCTGCTCTACAGAGGAACAGTGGCTGCTTTGTTCTCTCTTTTTTTAATAGCATCAGCATAGGCTATTTTTACAAGAAAATAGACTGACTGCTAGTCAGTAACCTAAAGAAACACATATTGACATTTTTAATTGCTCTAATCAACTAAAGTGCCACTGATGTACAGCTGCTGCACAAGTATAATGTATATGATGCAGTGCGAAAGTTGCTTTAATGCCTCAGGTGCCAATATATTAGCACACATTTTTTTGTACTTCTTTTCCCACCTTTTTTCAGTGTCAGACTTGCGATAAATGAGGAAAAAAAAGGTAGACCTCTTACCAAAAATGGTGTCGGTCAGCCAACGTATGTCTGGTGTCCAACGTTTACTTCTTCAGTTTCGGAGTAAACACAAACGCTCAGAAAAGACTTTTCTGTAAATATCTGCTTCAAACCACATCCAGTTCTTCAGTGATGTTGTGCAGACTTGCTTAACATCATGTACTGTAATTTATGAACATGCTCACAAGAACATAGCGGCGGCCATCTTGGAAAACCAGGATCACTCTGTTTCCTAGGCCCCTTCTCCTAGAATTTGAAAGGTGATGAGGAGCAGAAAGCTGAAAGTGATCCCGATGTTAATTTGGGAAGTGATCATCAGTTACGTGGGTTAATAATGTTGAAATCAAAACTAAAGAAGTAAACCTCAGAGGACATGAACATATCCTGGCTGATTGATTACATTTGGGGTGAGGGAACAATTTTCCCAATTTCTCTTCAATTTGGTCATTTGACAAATCCCAACCAGCCAGCTCTCCCCTATCATGTGACGAACGAGGTAGGGTGAAGGCTAAAGTGGTGGTCACATGACTTTCAGCATGCGAAGTTTCTTCAAAGACAGCTGCGAATATGGGCGTCAACCCGGATATGACATCACACGCCAATGTTAAAATATACCACCTGTACCTGTATGCAGCGACACTGCAATCCAGGCAACTTCTCTTTTGATGTTTTGATTTTATATTCTTTTAAATATAAATCAAACAGGATGGTGTGACAGTGCTGTAATCGGTGCGGCCTCCATCTTGGTCCAGCTCCATCTCCTTCTGAAGCGTGTCGATCTTCTATTGGTCACATGTCTTCACGTGATATGAATTCACAGGTCACCAAACTTGAACTTGGAACTTTTTACAAAACTTCTTCACATGAAGAAGTCTCCAGACTTTCCATTGAATGGAAGTCAATGGAAATTTTGCATGTTTCCATTTACATTGATGTCGTTTGGCAGACGCCATTATCGTTCATCTCATTTATAGATTTTGAGAGGTTGAGGGCCTGGCTCAAGGGCCCAGCAGTGGCTGCACTGGGATTTGAACTCGTATCCTACTGGTCAGAAGTCCAACGTGAAACGCTCATTAGAAAGCACTATTTGCCCTCTTCAACACACAGTACATGAGCTCACAGAGCCCCACGATTGGCTAGTGTTGCTCTGATTGACAGCACAGAGAGAGTATACCATCTGTCCCTCCCAGAAAGCATTTCCAGTTTTTGCTCTCTTGGATTCCAGGCCATGGACAGCTGTCACATCACATCATCAGTATTCAAACTCTGACCCTCAGCACTTCAGCGCTTTATCCTGGCCAGGGTCATGGTAGATGGTTCTGATCTCCAACCTATCATTTTAAATGTGGACAAATCAGCATAATGTGGGGAAAATGTATGTAAGTTATATACAGTATCTCTCCATAAAAGTCCAAACTGTCTAAAAATCCGCTGCTCATCTCTTCATTGATGCTAAAGCTTAGCATCAAACGTACAAAATCTTTAATAATCTCGCGCTTTCCTTTTTGTCTGATCTCCTTCTTCCCTACCCTTCTCCACTGCTGGCTTGTTCATTATTCCTCTATTTAGACTTCAGAGCTATGAGCAACTACTCGACTCTCTGCAACTCCCTGCAACTTAAAGCGAATCAATCTTCCACACTCAGCTCTTCGACATTCCACTCAGACCTCTCAACTCTTTTAACCTTACCTTCTGACGTTAAACTTTATCTTCTCTGAAATGCTGAATGTCTTGTACGGCATGTTAAAATAACCATAAAGCATCTTATTTTACTGAAAATTCTATATAAGTACGATGTATAATTACTATTATTTTCAGAAGCTTTGGCAGTGACGCATATTCGCCTTTGGATATGTGCTGAGAAATAACGCACAAAATGTATTTCTCTATAAAAAGCCCAAGCAGCAGTTTGTTTAATGCAGTGCACTTACACGTTTCACTGTGTGTTAATTTTCAGACTCCTGGTGTGGAGCTTTGGGGAGTGGGTGGGTGGGTGGGTGTGGGGTAAGGAGGGCCGTTGGGGGTAGGTGGGAGGGGGGTTTGTGGGTGACTGTGCTCCTTGATTGTGAAATAAGCGGTGTCTGGAAGTCTCTCCAGCATTAAAGCTATTCATTTCAGTAAACACACAACTTAACATTAATGGATTCTTTTTTTTGGAGCACAATATTGAGGCCAGTCCTGGACAATAAAGACATTCTCTGTGGTGAATCTCGGCCCACAGTGTGCGCTCGTCCAAGAAAACTTTTCTCCTCTGTTCCTGCTCAGCTTCTGATTCTGATCATTTGCTCTGTACATTAGCAATCAATCTGCCTGAGTTAACATTCAAATATGTAGCATTTGGCGTGTCACATGAGGGTTTGGTTCTAATTCAAATGTGAAGTGCTCGCACCATGTGCCAGTGTTTCCTCAGGCACAATAATTTCTTATGGACACGCAAGTCCTCTGTTTAGCCTCATTTTGTGCCAAAATCCCCCTGGTCCTAAACTCTGTATGTGATCCAAAGCAACAGATGCTGAATAAATATGGCCTTATTAAAAAAAAAAAAAAAAAAAAAAAAAAAAAAAAAAAAAAGATTTTTTTTAAATGGTTATTTTTATGCAGTCTTCATACAAGTATCTCCTTGCAAATTATCCTAAGACTGTTAAATGGAAACTAATATTCGCTTTCCTTTTTGTGCATGGCCCGTTCATCTTACACACACTGAGAACTGGAAGGTTTTTTTTTTTTTTCCTGAATGTTTCACAGTTCTCTGTAATGTTTCCAGAGGGAATCTTTTGGCTGGCCTTGCAGTTCTAAACCAAAATATATGTAGTGAGCTTACCATTAAAGTGGCAAAACATGATACTTCGAGAACTACAATACAAGAAAATGATAAACCTGGGGATGATTGGTTTATTGGTGTAATAGAGTAATTCTTCAACTTATCGCTGCTCTCGAAGGGGTTGAAGTGGTTATGGCTTCATGCTTGAACTGCATTAGTTTTACAATCCAGGCTTCTAATAGCTGCTAGAGTCTGGTAGAGTCTGGTACATTTCATCCATAAATATGCCAAAGCAGCACCTAATTTTGCAGAAAGAAGCCATTTGAAAGACATGGCAGATGACCAATCACAGACATTTTCCCTGTTGCTAACGCCAAATACGCAATGCTATTAAATGTTCTTTAAACAAATCTCTGGAATAAGTTTGAAAGATGGGATTTCATTATTCTCTTTTTATTAAGCCAGTAACTGTATCTTAGTCTAAAAAGCTCACTGTGTGTGTTACGACCCGGTCTAGGTCTGGCCGCAACATACAATGAAATAACGGGCTGGCGAGACCAGGATTGCGTTTGCTTTGTGTTTATTTTTTCAGTGGTTTAAACTTCAGAAGCCGACCAGGCCAAAATAATAAACAAAATTTCCCTCTAACTATACAAAAAAAGAACTAATCAACCTAAAAAGAAAGAAAACAAATATATACTTCCTCCCTTCACTCCCTAGCTAACCCAAAACCAAAAGAAAACGAATGAACATAAATGGAGCTGACTTACTACTAACCATGATTAACAGTGTTCTGTTTACAAATGGTGACTATTAGTGTGTGTAATTTACAAGAAATATATATACGTACACGTACACGTGTGTGTACATATATATGTATATTTCTTGTAAATTATGTAATGTATGTAAATGTGTTTGTATATGTATGTGTGTGTGTATATATATTATATATATTAATATTTTATATGTGTATATATATATATATATATATATATATATATATATATATATATATATATATATATACACACACACACACACCGTGGGTGGTAAGTGCCACACTGGAGGTTTTCCGAGTGCCTGGAGTCGAGTTTTTGTGTGAGTTTTTTTACTTTTTGTGTGACAGCAGCCAGACTGTTGCCACAGTACACTGCCCCTGCACCCCCCAGCTCCAAGCCTACTGCCACTGTACGTCAGGCCCACAGTGCATCCCTTCGTGAGATTCCATCTGCGTTCCTGTGTTGGGCTCCAACCCGGTGCTGGACCTGGAAAGAGAAATCTTGTAATGCAAGGAACCATCTCCTTACTCTGGCGTTAGTGTCCTAGGTTTAACCATCCACTGCAATGGAGCATGGTCTGTCATGAGCGTGAAGTGCTGACCGGCCAGGTAGTAACGGAGCTCCTTGATGGCCCATTTTATCGCTAGTGCCTCTCTTTCCATGGCAGTATATCTCCTCTCAGCGGGTGATAGCTTCCTGCTGATGTAGAGGACCGGGTGTTCTTCTCCATTGAAGGTCTGCGAGAGGACAGCACCCAGCCCGGTCTCGGATGTATCAGTGTGCACGGAGAAGTGGAGGGTGAAGTCTGGGTTCTGCAGCACTGGGGCGCTGGTGAGAGCCTCCTTTAGGGCTTGGAATGCCTGCTCCGCCTCCACAGACCATTTTACCTGGTCCGGCTGGCCCACCTTCGTAAGGTCTGAGAGGGGGGAAGCCACAGAGGAGATGTTAGGCACGATCGTGCGGTAATACCCCGCCAACCCCAAGAAGGCACGTACCTGTTTCTTTCACGTGGGCCGGGGATAGTCCTTCACTGCCTTGACTTTCTTTGCCTGTGGCTTCAGCAAGCCCCGGCCAATACGGTAGCCCAGGTACTGTGCCTTGGTCAGCCCTAGGTGGCATTCCTTGAGGTTGGTTGTCAGCCTGCCCTTCCGGAGTTCCTTCAGAATCTCCCCCAGGTGGTATAGGTGGTCTGACCAAGTGAAGGAGTGGATGACCACATCATCCAGGTAGGCGGCCGCGAACATACGATGGGGTTGCAGGACAATGTCCATCAGCCGCTGGAATGTTGCGGGCGCTCCATGTAGCCCGAAGGGGAGTACCCAGTACTGCCAGCGACCGGTGGCCGTGATGAGGGCAGTCTTCGGTCTCATATCTGGTGCCAGCGCCACTTGCCAGTAGCCTTTCGTTAGGTTCAGAGTAGATATGAACCGGGCCTTCCCCAGTCACTCCACGAGGTTGTCTACTCAGGGGAGGGGATAGCTATCGAACTTGGAGACCTGGTTCAGCTTCCAGAAGTCTTGCAAAGCCACATACTTCCGTCCGGCTTCGGCACGACGACAATGGGGCTGGACCAGGGGCTGTTGGACTCCTCTATGATGTGGTCCCACAGCATTCGGCCAACCTCCTCCTCGGTAGCCTTGCAACAGGCCTTTGGGACATGGAAGGGCTGCAGTGTTACCACTACTCCCGGATGGGTCTTGATCTTGTGGTGGACTAGCTGCGTCATCCCTGGGGAGGTATAAAACACATCAGTGAATTGGTCCACTAACTCTGTTAGCTCCTGTCTTTGTGTGGGGGTAAGATCTTCCCCCAATTCTGTCAAGGTTCCCTTGCCATGATCTGTGCCTAGGGCCGTGAACGCCGACGCTACCGGTGAAGGTTCTATCCACTTCTTCAGCAGATTCACGCGGTAGAGCTTTGCCTCTGCTCGCTTACTGGGCTGCTGCAGGCAGTAGTTAATGGTGCCTTTCCGCTCAAAGACTGTGTACGGGCCCTGCCACTGGGCCAGGAACTTGTGGGAGCTAATAGGCACTAGTAGGAGTACCCGATCGCCAGGTTGGAACTCCCGAGCCTGCGTTGGACTGTTGTACACCCTTTTCTGTTCTTCCTGGGTAGCTCGCATATGCTCCTGAATGATTGGGGTTACCCGGTCAATCTTCTACTGCATCTCCTGCACGTAGTCAATGACCGAGTGGAATGGGAATGGTTGTTCCTCCCACGCTTCACGGGCCATATCCAGCAGTCCTCGAGGTCGCCGTCCGAAGAGGAGCTCGAAGGGGGTGAAGCCCGTGGATGCTTGGGGACACTCCCGAATGGTGAAGAGCACGTAGGGAAGGAGGGGGTCCCAGTTTCTTCCTTCCTCGCCTACCACCCGGTGTAACATCTGCTTTAGCGTCTGGTTGAAACTTTCAACATGTCTTTCAAACATCAGGTTGCGGGTGGTAAACAGATGTCTTGCGGTGTTTCACCTGCAACAGCCGACACAGATCAGACATTTGTTTGGACACAAAAGGTGTACCTTGTCAGTCAGAATGTCCTTTGGGATCCCCACACGACTGAACAGGAGTAGCAGTTCTCTGGTGATGTTGCAGGAGCTGACTTTGCGTAGTGACACCGCCTCGGGGTACCGGGTGGCGTAGTTCAAGATGACGAGTATGTACTCGTGGCCCCGGGCGGACTTGGGGTTGCGGCCCTATGAGGTCCATGCCAATCCTTTCGAAGAGGACGCTTATGATGGGAAGAGGGATCAAAGGCACAGGCGGGGGCTTCCTAGGGGCGGTACGTGGACACTGAGGGCACCGTTTACAGGAGTCCCGGACCTCTGCATCCACCTCCAGCCAGATAAAGCAGTTTTTCCCCAGTGTTTCTGTCCCCCAGGTGGCCCCCGAGCAGATGGGCATGGGCCAGGTGCATCAGCGTTTTGGTTCGGGTCTTGGGGACTACCAGGAGGTCCACATTTTCTCCTCTGTGCTGGGTCCAGTGGTATAGCAGGCCTCCCCTGACTAAAAAGTAGGAGGTGGGGAGCCTGTGTTCTGGGTTTTGGTTGACCCCCTCAATCTGATGCACCTGGGCCCAGCAATGCTTCAGGCGGTCGTCCTCTTTCTGCTCCTGACCGAAGTTCCCCTGCTGGTTCAACTTTTGAAATACAGACGAGAATCGGTTAGGGGGTGTGTGTGGCTCACCTTCGGCCCATGTAGGCCGGCCGGGCTGTGGCCTCCTTCCTTCGCTGGGCTGGTTTTGGATGACCTCTTTTCCTTCGTCAGCGCGCTGGCGGTCGGGCCGATGTGGCGGCCCCCTTCCGGGCGGGCTATTGGGTCACTGTCCATCCCTGCCAAACTTCATGAGGGGCAGGGCGAGTCCTAGGGAAGTTAGCAGCACCTTGGGGGTACTGACCATTTGTATTCCCACGGCTTTGCGTGCTGGGGGTGGCAGAGCTCTCAGGAACCGATCCATGGCTACTTTTTCTGCCACCTGGGTGGCGGTGGACTGGTCAGGGTGGAGCCACCATTTGGTGAGGCACAGGAGGGTGTCCATCTGTCCACAGGGCTTGGCCACTGGCTGGTAGCTCCACCGGTGGAACTCTGCCACTGCCTGGTGGGAAGTTTAGCCACACCATGCCAGGATCTCCTTCTTTACCTCTCCATAGTCTGTAGAGCAAAGGACCAAGGATGTGTGGCCAGGCTTCCATGCCCCAGCCTTCTTGGTGGGTGACCTGTTCGAAGGCCTCGGGGTCAGGCGGGGGAGAAGGTGCCAGGCTTCTCAGTGGGTAGTGACTTGCAGGCTTTGGGTGAGCTGCTGTGTTGTGGTCTGCTGTTGGAGGTTAGTCTCTATGAGATGCTGTAGCATGGGGTCCATGTTAACTATATCCATAAACACACACACACACACACATGTGGGGTTTTTTTTTTCCAGTGTGGGTTTCTTCTGTTGTTTTTTTTTCCAGTGTGGTTTCTTCTGGGGTTTTTAAAATGTATTTATATATTTATATTTTAAGTGGGTGTGTCTGTGCTCAATGCCTGCACCCTCCACCAGTGTACCAGTGTAGCGAGTTTAGCCAGCAGTGGGCAGAGCACAGACAGACACGAGGCCGTTTAAGTGGTAAACAAAGTGAATTTATTTACTGAGTGTGAAAGCCTGTGCATGCTGGAGTGGTCCCTAGGAAGGAAGTGCTCGAGTGCCAGGGTCGTCCGTGAGCGGTAAGTGCCGCGCTGGAGGTTTTCCGAGTGCCTGGAGTCGGGTTCGGTCCTTCAGCCTCATCGCGGAGACAGCCAAGGGGCAGAGCCTTCGGTCATGTTCAAGCTTCTCTGCAAAAACCACAACAAACATGACATTAGTCAGCGCCTCGGGAGAGTCCTCTCTCCCTTTTCTAGTGGAGGATCGCCCTTTTATACTCTCCCTTCGTCTGCTGGCTGGTGGAGAGTGGACGTGCTGCTTATCGGCCGGCGGTCGTGTGTATTTCAGTGGCACTGCCACACGCTCGCTGGCTGTCCAAAACATTGGGAAAGCTGAAGAGACAGCTCTGCTTCAGCACCCCCAGTGGCAGTCGCGGGAGGAGTACTCTTTCCTTTTTGTGCGACAACCGCTGGTCTGTTGCCACAGTACCGCGCCCCCCCCAGCTCCGAGCCTACTGCTGCTGTATGTCGGGCCCACAGTGCATCCCGTCATGAGACACCGTCTGCGTTCCTGTGTTGGGCTCCAGCCCGATGCTGGACCTCGAAAGAGAAATCTTGTAATGCAAGGAACCATCGCGTTACCCTATATATATGTATATATATGTATGTATGTATGTATATGTATGTATATATATATATATATATATATATATATATATATATATATATATATATATATATATATATATATATATAAGGAGCAGAGCAAAAACAAAGTCAAGAAGAAGCTGGAGGTCATACACAAGATGAATCAACACACGTAAAGAAATATCAGCGATACAAAGCAAAGGCTATGATTTGCCCGGGGATGGAGACTGACTAGGCTTAAGTACATGTCTGGAAATGTACAGTCAACCAATCCCAAAGCATGAGGAAGTGGCAGGCATGTACGTGTTGTGATCGTCCAATAGCAAGCCGGAAAAAGGCACCTTGCAGTGGATGGGGCCTAAAGGAGGAGGAGGAGACAAAAGACACCCAGCCCACCCCCGACAAAGACACACGAATGGCACATAGTACAAACAGAAGTACGATTGAGAATGTAACACCCCCTCCCACCCCCACACTTCAGAGTGAACCTCAGGTTCACAACTGTCACTAAAATGGCAACGAGCTAGTGAATCAGCCACTACATTTTCAGATCCTTTCTTATGCAGAATGGTTATGTTAAAAGTTTGCACAATCACGGACCACCGCATGAGCCATTGGTTGCTATTTGACATATGATGTAAAAACACTAGGGGGATTTGGTCTGTAAAAACAATAACAGGGTTAGAGCTAGAGCCAATATAAACTTCAATATGCTGGAGGGCAAGCAAAAGGGCAAAGGCCCCCTCCTCAATAGTGCTGTAGTTCAACTGATGACGGTCAAACTTAAAGAAAAGAAGCTAACAGGATGATCTATGCCATGAGCATCTTTTTGAATCAAGACTGCACTGCCACCAGTACCACTGGTGTCTACTTCAAGTTTGAAGGGCTTCTTAAAATCAGGAGCAGAAAGAACTTATCAGCCTCAAAAGCAGCCTTAAAGCTAGAAGACCACACAAAAGGAACCGAGTTACGGTGGAGATTTGTGAGAGGCAACACAACATTTCTGTAACTCAGTTCTTTTTTTTGTGTGTGTGTGATTTCAATATTCAACTGTTGTTGTTTTTTGAGACAGAAATGCAGAGAGCCAATCAAATTACAACCTTCAAGATCCTGAAGCTTGTGGCCAGAAAAGTGCACCAAAGATTTAAGACTAAATACTGCAAAAGTGAAAAATATCTTAAATAAGGGCAAGTGTATCCAATATGAAATGATTATATAACAAATATAAGGTGATTAAGCCAATTTCTAGACACTTTATGTGGCAGATTTCTGCTTCTTGCTAGAAATAATCACTTATTTCAAGTTCCACCTTGAAATTACTGTAGTAAAATATCTAGAAATAGGTTTATATTTGTTTTATAATAATCTTGTAATGATGAATTTGCCTATATTCAAGACATTTCCCCTTGCAACGATGCACTGTTTTGCAGTGAAAATATGAAGCTATTATCAAAAAATAAGGTCAGGTACTAACAGGCTTGGGGAGTAACGGAATACATGTAACGGCGTTACATAGTCAGGATACAAACAACTGGTAGCTGTAATCCGTTACAGTTGTGTCAAAAAGCAAAGTAATCAGATTACAGGTTAAAAAAAGAGGAATACAATCAGGATTAGAATTTTTTCATTGAAAACCAAAGAAATTAATTTTTTGATGTAACACAACATAGACAGCTGCTTGATTGTAGTTCCGGTTCTCGCTTGCCGATCGTGGCTCACGTGAGCAACCTCCTGGTGCATGTGCAAATAAATTTTGCACAAAGTTAATTTGGTAGAAATTAACACACATTGTTCTCTGAAATGCTTTTATTAGGGTGACCATACTTCCTCTTTTTCCCGGATATGTCCTCTTTTTCAGACCTTAAAAAAGCGTTCGGCCGGGGTTTCTAAATATGAGAAAACGTTTGGGATTCGGCTTTAGTTTCATTATGATGTGCTTATGGTCTTATACTACATCATTTGTGCGCATGTTTGCTTCGCTTTAACCCCTCTCTGTAATTCTTGCCTTCTCGCACACCAATTGGTCAATTCTAAAAGACTTGCAGCAACTATTAGCCAAATTCCTGCCTCTCAACCATTAGTCTCCTCTCAGCGAACGCGTGAAGGTGAAGCGATGTTGTGTATGGCGTCAAGCAGTTACTTGACAATAGCAGCAAATGACAGCTGTCCTGAGTTGAAACAATGCCCATAACCATATAAGGTCATTTTTATTTTCATGTTATCGCATGGCTTCATATTACACGGCCATTCAAATGTATAAATGATGGCAGAAGGTTCACTCATGGCATCTGATATTTTATTTTATTCCATGAACATTAAAAAGAATGTAGGAAAAATGTAAAACCTGGACAGAGTGAAAGCTATTTTATTTATATATATTTGTGTGATGCTAATAGTGTGTCTTTTCATAGTAACACTGTTTTGAACGCTAGTTAGTTTGCTCTGTTTAGTACCCTGGGTACTAAACTGTACCCTCTTGTATCCTGAATGGTACTTTTTTTGGTACATGTAGTATATAACTTAAGTGCCTTTAAAGCTTTATTCTAAAACCACCCATCATTAAGGTTGAATTATGTACTTTAAATACATTTTAAAGATATACCATATTTACTTTTCCACAATATGCATACTAAAGTATTAAAACGTGCGTTTGAGAGTACAAACCTGTTGACGAGGAAAGGTACACTTTGGTACTTTAGTTTTCTAGAAGTGTAACAAGGTGAATTAAATATACAGTATAGAGAGGAAAAAATTTATGTTGGTGGCTTCTTATAACCTCCATCTCATTTCTACTCCCACCAGCTCATACTCCAGCAGTCAAGTGGACTATGTGGGTCTTATTTTCATTTTAAAATAACTCTTACAACTCTTACAAATCAAACGATAAGACCTTCAAAGTTTCCCATACTAAACACCATCGTGAGAATCTTGGAAATATGTTCCACATCTCCAAACTGTGCTAAATCCTCCCACAGCCATCACATATGGATGACCCTTGTTGTTTGCTCTGAGATCAAACAGAAAAATAGAAATCATTGTTAAAGTACAGCAAGTATTAGTCATCCAAGACAGAACGCCTCTCAAGCATCTTTGTTCGTTTCTGTGCCTCTAGGTGCAAGCAACCAGCCTACACAACTTCAAACCACTCAGATCTGTTTCCAGGAGAGCACTCTCACGCACAAATGTGTTATCTAACCACTACATGAATCAGCATGAAGCACTTTTTAAGCACAGCAGGACTCCTAAGCAGCGGTTCAGTGGAATGATCTGGGCAATAAAAAGTATGTGAAAGTATTAAGCACATAAAGTTCACTATTTAAAAAAAAAATCCAATGGGAAAATTTACTCATATTGAAAGTTATAAATAATAAATCGTACAACAGCCTAAAACAAGACATGATACTGATTGTGATTTATTTATGTGTTTATTTATTTATTTATTTATTTATTTTTACATTTCTGGACATTTCCAGATCATTGTCCCTTTGTTATTATTACTACCATCTGACATGATCAATTTGTGCACATATATACATATTTAGAACCTAAACCCTGTCTAAATAAATGTTGTACTTATCACATATTAACTGGAATAATCATGTATGTTGTTACCCATAGTGCGCCTTAAATCCACTGTACAACCAACACACAATATTATACAGTATACTGTACAATAGATCCAACATCATCAATAAATGCAATAAATAAATGAACAAATAAATTAATAAATTCTTAAAATGTAAATGTATTTAACCGGTCTTTGAGGATTCGCAGTCAATGCCAAAGCCAACCTAAACAATTCCTGCAGCTTTGCCTAACACTAATATTCTTCGTATTCATATGCATATGTTGATAAATCAGCCATGACATACTATATCCACTGGAAGAAGGGAGACACAGGGAATGAGTTATGCTACACGTCTTTTATTTACAGGGGGTTGGGTATTTCTGGGAGTACATGCGACACCAGGTCACAGCTCAGTTTCTTTACATTTAGTCACGGATACAAAACTCCATAACAGACAAAGCTCACAGAGAGCTGATAATGACAAAATGATGACTTAACTGTGAAAGAATGCCTCCTAAGCCTGACATGTGTTAAATCATCCAGTAATGCAGCTCAGCCACTGCTGCACACACACACTTCTCTTCTTTATTTTATAGAGTGCCATTACGTTTTTCAGTCATATTTCATTTATATATATATATATATATATATATATATATATATATATATATATATATATATATATATTTATATATATATATATATATATATATATACATTACGTTTGTCAGTCTTGTGATTTAATCCATATGTAAAATTACAGTAACTCACCACCGTTTATACATTTTGAAGCAGATCAATTGAGGGGCGTGCTGACTTAGAGGTTAGCATGTTTGCCTTGCACCTTTGGGGTTGGCAGTTCGAGTCCCCCCTGTGCATGCAGCATTTTCATGTTCTCCCTGTGCTTCACAGGTTTCTTCTGCATACTCTGGTTTTCTCTCCGTCCAAAAACATGCATTGTAGGCTGATTAACATTTCTAAATTATTCATAGCGTGTGACTGTGTGTGTGATTGTGCCCTGCGATGGGTTGGCACCCCGTCCAGGGTGTCCCTCGCCTTGTGCCACGAGTTCCTTGGGATAGGCTCCAGGCTCCCTGTGACCCTGTGTAGGATAAGCGGTACATAATGGACAGATCCTTGAACAACCATACTTATTAGTTTACAAGCATAGATGGCTAATGCTAGCAGTGTTAGATAACTATGAATTAAAAAGTCCTCATTTAAATGAATGAAGAAAGCGTTGCAGTTACAATGTTTTTAAGAATGAATGGGGTTTTGACTTTTTTTTTTATCAACTAAATTGTGCTATTTTTTAGATGAAATTTACATATAAGGGGCTCAGCATATATTATCTATCATAATAATAACTACTAAAGGTAATAACTACCAATGAATATATTTCACCGAAGCAAACCTGAACATGTTTTTTATTTTTAATCTTCCCGTAGAGATTATACAGAGATGTTGTATACAGTACAGAGGCAGTTTAACAAACCCTGTGGTTAAAAACAGTCAGTCTCTCTACAATGTCTAAAAAACACAATTTTTCAAAATTGGAAGGTAGTTTTCTTCCTCTTCACTTTTTTGGGGTTGGCCAGGCTTTAATGCTAGAACTTCACTTCTGATTGAGATACGTACAAAAGAAAACTACGTTTCAGGCTTTTCTGAACTGAAACGTGTTTCTCTTTTGTGTGTTTCTAAAATTGTGTTACATTGTCACCACGTGATGGTTTTTCCAGGCTCCGACATGCATGTGATCAGTCACAGTGTTGATTCGTGTCCTTCATAAGTAAAGCGCACTCACTGGCTCGCTAACATTTGAACAAATTAAAAGTTTTGAGGAGCTGAAACGCAGAGCTGCACAATACTGTAGCTTTCATGTATGTAAGCCATCTGGGGGGGATTTTCCCTGGTCTGGAGACTCAGAGGCACATAGTGAAGAAATCAGTTGTCATAATTGGTTAGATCGAATTGTGGTTTCTGGGATTAACAAAGGGATCTTGATCCAAGAATAAATCCTACTTGAATAAATCACATTTACCAAACCGAGGCAGTTTCCATTATGCCCACAAATTCTGGTGTCCTTTTTTAATGTCATAGATTTCTGCCTTCAATGGAATTATTTGTGTGTAGGCATGTATGCCTGTAGGTGCACATATATATATATGCACATACACACTTTATATACTATTCGGTTTGTGTGATTCATGATTACTGAATTTCTAAACATGTAGATAAGTGTAGATAACTAAAAGGCTTTAAAACTACACCACTGTTTGCCTCTTGAATTATTGCTTCACGAAGTCACAATACGACCCTTGATCCTCTGTAGACCCTGCAGTCTCTCTATTTGCAAATGAGAACATGAATCATGCTGACTTGTTTGTGAAGCCGCTCCCATTAAATTTAGGAAATTAGATTTGCTGAAGAAATGCGTCTCATGAGAGCCTTAACGTCTCGTTGAAAAAGGTTTGGAAAACCGTTTACTTTGGCTCTTATAAAAGCAATGCATTTATGGATCAATCAGAAACATTAATTTACATATTGCTGACAGGTCATTATTAATTCCTTAAACTTACTCTGGGAATTAATTCATAAACTTTCTAACCATTTCATATTTGAATTAATGAATATTGCTTTCATATATACCTATATATATATATATATATATATATATATATATATATATATATATATATACCGCTTATCCTTCAGGGTCACAGGGAGCCTGGAGTCTATCCCAGGGAGCATGGGGCACAAGGCAGGGTACACCCTGGACAGGGTGCCAATCCATCGCAGGGTACAATCTCATACACACACCTATTCATACACAACGGACACTTTGGACATGCGGTGGGAATCAAACCCTCAACCCTGGCGGTGTGAGGTGAACGTGTTAGCTACTAAGCCATCGTGTGCAATACAGTGCCTTATGAGATATTACCATAGCAACAGTGATGCTTCAGACTTGTTAGCCTTGATAGAATTGTTAAAGCCTTGATAGAGTTGTACTTAAACAGTTTCAATGTAGCACCTGTTAATTGGCAATTTAGCATAAAAATCGTAAGCCTGTAGCCATATGGGGAAGTGGGCAGAGTGACGAGAATTTCAGGCTAAAAAAATTCTAATGTAATTCATTTATGAGCAGCGTTACAAGTAGGCTGCTTTCACACTTGCTCTTTATTCCTGAAACCCCAGCACATGTTTTACATGTAATCCTATGGAAAGTAATTTCATGTAAGGTGGGTGGAATATGGATTCTTTTTAAAAACAAACATACAAACAAACAAAAAAAAAAACAGCTGGTGTTGCTGGGTCACAGCAGAGCTTCCAACGTTGGAAAAAGTTCAATATTTTATGGATAATAAATCTAAACTAGAGAGCAAGCTAGGCTAGCTATTTAGCTAATACTAGCTAGAGACAAATATAAATTCCATTCTGTACTGGTTAGCTGGTCATGGCTACTTGACCAGCATAGTGAAGTTGTGATCAGCCATGCTGTTCTAAGTTGGTTTCTAACTACACTATAGGGACAAGTGTTTGTGAACATCTCACCATCACACCCATATGTGTTTCTTCCCTAAACTGTTTCCATAAAGTTGGAAGCACCGAATTGTATTGACTGTCTTTGTACGCTGTAGATTTACAATTTCCTTCACTGTAACTAATAGACACAAACCTGTTCGAGCATGACGATGCCCCTGTGCACAAAGCGAGTGCCATGAAGACATGGTTTTCCAAGGTCAGAGTGGAAGAACTTGTGTGTCCTGCACAGAGCCCTGACCTCAACCCCACTGAACACCTTTGGGATGAACTGGATGAACCCAAACCTCCTCACTTAACATCGCTGCCTGACCTCACTAACACACCTGTAATTGAATAAAAACACAAATCCCACAGCCACGCTCCAAAATCTAGTGGAAAGACTTCCCAGAAGAGTGAAGGTTATTATAACAGCAGAGGGGGAATAAATCTGGAATGCGATGTTCAACAAGCATACAGTATATGGGTGTGATTGTCAGATGTCCACATACTTTTGGCCATATAATGGTATCTATCTACATTATCTTTACATCCATCTATCTATTTATCTATCTTGACAACAGATGCTTGTAATGGGCTGGCATCACTGTAATATGGCAGGGGAGTGAGGATGGCCATACTCGCTTACAGAGCATGACAATTATATTTAACTATGAGGCATCATCCACTTCCCCTTTCGGATTAGCAGCTCTCGAGTCATCTCATTCTAACAAGTCAAGTCTGATTTTTATGTTAAACTACCAATTAGGTGAAAATACTGTCTGTTAGCTCAAGTATACAGAATTAGGAAGGTCTCTCTTTCTCTCTTGAAGTTAATACAACAAGAAAATGAAGCAGCCTGAGAAACCACAACTCGGTAAATGAACGTCACCCATATCAACAATTACGTATGTAAAAAAAAAAAAAAATCTGTTTAAAATCAGCCATACAAGTCCCAGTATAAGTTGTTACTTTAGAAACTATAACATATGAGAATGAGTGCATTGATATAACCATCTCCTGACAGAAACTGTCACCATATCATAAAGTATATATATATATATATATATATATATATATATATATATATATATATATATACACACACACACACACACACACACACACACACACACACACACACACACTGTAATTGGAGTGTCCACCATACAAGTCCCTGTGAATGAGCTGGTGGAAGATCACTACTGTTTTAGACCATTGCAGCTTCTCTGTTCTTTGAGCAAGAGACATGTGTTTTTGTTCTCTTGAAACCAGAAACATGGGCCTAACCAGCGGATGTCAGTCTGTCAGTGTGGACCATTTCTTTGTCAACAAACTACCATGTAATTTTCTTTAAAAAAAAAAACAACAACAACAAAACCACCAGATGGTTTGTCCTACTGTTTAGCGCACTGCTTGCACTGCTGTTTGATGTATAGATTTGTTTTGTCCGCCTTTGAAGGTAATATACAGAAAGATGATTTAGATACATTTCTAAGTCTTTAGACTATTGGAAGTCGCACTACACACAATCAGAGGGTCTGATGTGGAAACTTCCTTAGAAACTTACTCTGTCTGCAACTGTAACACATGGTATGTCAAATCATAATGATAGAACTGTAATTATACGTAGCATGTTTCCACATGGAAAAGAGCAATAAAACTGTCAAATCTGAGGCAAAAATTCAGTCGTCATGACTCCAGGACTCTAAAACTGCAACTGCCTTTCCATCATATCTTACATTTTACATTATTTATATTTTTCAGACATGTACTCTCTTAGACAAAAAAAAGTTGGTTCCTCGAGGGTTCTTTGCATAAATTCCTAAAGTAGCTCTATTTGTATATGTCTCTGAAAGAAAACCTTCTGCTGTAGGGTTTTCCCAGAGGGACAAACCAATTAGAGCACTAAATCACACCTTTTTCTAAGAGTAGAAAACTGTATAAAATACTGCTCATATCATCTCAGCAGATTTCTGATTACTCACCCATTCTGTTTGTTTGTTTGTTTGTTTGTTTTATTGTTTGATTGCCAACCCCCCTACCCCTCCAAAGCTTTAAGTAAGCTTTAAGTGAGCATGATGCCATCTGCAGCGTCTTCATTGGTCATGGTGTTGAAGAGAAGGAGCTGGGTAAGAGGGATGAATATTTCCCAGCAAGTTGTCATGCGTGTTGAATTTTTGTTTCTGCTGCATTCTGGTGCATGGTAGCCAATAAATAATCAAGGACCGGGGCCTCACACCTCCAGGATTGGAGGTGGATCTTGGGGGTTCGACTCCCACCATGGCCCTGTGTGTGTGGAGTTTGCACGTTGTCCCTGTGCTGCGGGGGATTCCTCCGGGTACTCCAGTTTCCTCCCCCAGTCCAAACACATGCATGGTAGGCTGAATGGCATGTCCAAAGTGTTCGTAGTGCAAGAATGGGTGTGTGAATGTGTATGTGATTGTGCCCTGTAATGGATTGGCACCCTGTCCAGGGTGTACCCCGCCTTGTGCCCCATGCTCTCCGGGATAGGCTCCAGGTTCTGTAGGGTAAGCGGTATAGAAAATAGATGGATGGATCAAAGACAAGGTGCTGTGATGAAGCAAAGTTACTCTTGCCACTCTATAATAGTTATTATTTTCCTATAACAGTATGCACAAGTGTTTAATTTCTCTTATACCACAGCAGTTTGCTTATTTATTAAAGTAT
Organism: Ictalurus punctatus; assembly: GCF_001660625.3. NCBI lineage: Eukaryota > Metazoa > Chordata > Actinopteri > Siluriformes > Ictaluridae > Ictalurus > Ictalurus punctatus. The sequence goes on along the minus strand of NC_030421.2, from coordinate 7,578,497 downwards.
GGCACTTTTTAAAAAATCAGTTTATAGTTACATTTAATGCTGTGAAACGTCCTGTTATCACTTGTGTTATAGCAGCTGTAAACAGCTGTCGCTTTACTAGCCTCTTTTTCCCCCCACTCCCTTTGAGGTTAATAACACACAATACAACCCTGCAGCTTATTATTTTAAAACAAAAATAATAATAGCATGTTACAAGAACCTAGGAAGTGGTACGTCCTCTGTCCTGAAGACTTTCCTGTGATGGAAAACTTCCTGTCTGTTACTGCTGAAACTCCTTCCGTAATTGCTAAATACATGTCTCCTAACAGAAACTTCAATATGTTAATAATTAAATTATTTATATATATATATATATATATATATATATATATATATATATATATATATATATATATATGTGTGTGTGTGTGTGTGTGTGTGTGTGTGTGTGTGTGTGTGTGTGTGTATAATTTGTATTATTGTTGTTGTTATTATTATACAGTGAGGGAAAAAAGTATTTGATCCCCTGCTGATTTTGTACGTTTGCCCACTGACAAAGAAACGATCAGTCTATAATTTTAATGGTAGATTTATTTGAACAGTGAGAGACAGAATAACAACAAAAAAATCCAGAAAAACGCACGTCAAAAATGTTATAAATTGATTAGCATTTTAATGAGGGAAATAAGTATTTGACCCCTCTGCAAAACATGACTTAGTACTTGGTTTAAAAACCCTTGTTGGCAATCACAGAGGTCAGACGTTTCTTGTAGTTGGCCACCAGGTTTGCACACATCTCAGGAGGGATTTTGTCCCACTCCTCTTTGCAGATCTTCTCCAAATCATTCAGGTTTCGAGGCTGACGTTTGGCAACTCGAACCTTCAGCTCCCTCCACAGATTTTCTATGGGATTTAGGTCTGGAGACTGCCTAGGTCACTCCAGGACCTTAATGTGCTTCTTCTTGAGCCACTCCTTTGTTGCCTTGGCCGTGTGTTTTGGGTCACTGTCATGCTGGAATACCCATCCACGACTCATTTTCAATGCCCTGTCTGAGGGAAGGAGGTTTTCACCCAAGATTTGACGGTACATGGCCCCGTCCATCGTCCCTTTGATGCGGTGAAGTTGTCCTGTCCCCTTAGCAGAAAAAAACCCCCAAAGCATAATGTTTCCACCTCCATGTTTGACGGTGGGGATGGTGTTCCAGGGGTCATAGGCAGCATTCCTCCTCCTCCAAACACGGCGAGTTGAGTTGATGCCAAAGAGCTCCATTTTGGTCTCATCTGACCTCAACACTTTCACCCAGTTGTCCTCTGAATCATTCAGATGTTCATTGGCAAACTTCAGACGGGCATGTATATGTGCTTTCTTGAGCAGCGGACCTTGCGCGCGCTGCAGGATTTCAGTCCTTCACGGCGTAGTGTGTTACCAATTGTTTTCTTGGTGACTATGGTCCCAGCTGCCTTGAGATCATTGACAAGATCCTCCTGTGTAGTTCTGGGCTGATTCCTCACTGTTCTCATGATCAATGCAACTCCACGAGGTGAGATCTTGCATGGAGCCCCAGGCCGAAGGAGATTGACAGTTCTTTTGTGCTACTTCCATTTGCGAATAATCGCACCAACTGTTGTCCCCTTCTCACCAAGCTGCTTGGCACTGGTCTTGTAGCCCATTCCAGACTTGTGTAGGTCTACAGTCTTGTCCCTGACATCCTTGGAGAGCTCTTTGGTCTTGGCCATGGTGGAGAGTTTGGAATCTGATTGATTGATTGCTTCAGTGGACAGGTGTCTTTTATACAGGTAACAAACTGATATTAGGAGCACTCCCTTTAAGAGTGTGCTCCTAATCTCAGCTCGTCACATGTATTAAAGACACCTGGGAGCCAGAAATCTTTCTGATTGAGAGGGGGTCAAATACTTTTTTCCCTCATTAAAATGCAAATCAATTTATAACATTTTTGACGTGCGTTTTTCTGGATTTTTTTGTTGTTATTCTGTCTCTCACTGTTCAAATAAATCTACCATTAAAATTATAGACTGATCATTTCTTTGTCAGTGGGCAAACGTACAAAATCAGCAGGGAATCAAATACTTTTTTCCCTCACTGTAGTTCTGTTTATTATTAGGGTTAGATAAAGTGGATCTTCCATCACACAAGCCCCTGTGAATGAGCTGTTACTATAGAAACAATAATGTATAGTTATACAGTTGATGTTTTAGTAAATTAATATAACACCAGGTTTAAAAAAAAAAAAAAAAAAAAACACTAATCAGATTTGGGAATTTGGAGATGTTATGGTATAAAAAAAAAACCCACATTATTCTAATTTATTTAAGTGCCTAGATTATTTCAATGGTACTTATTATGTGTAATGTTTTCAACATTACATTATTGATAACATCTTGAGTCACGTAATTTCCTTTATCTTTATCGCCATGGATTAGTTATAAACATAGTGAAGAAAATTATTGACAAATCTATTAGCTTGGCTTTTCCAAAAGCAATATAAAATGTATGGAAAGTACACACAGAGTGCACCCTATACCCTTATATAAAGGCCCCTTTGAGATTTTTTCCGCTCTTGTGGTTCACATGAAATGGACTCTGAGCAGTCTCCCTCTCTCTCCCCCGCCTCCCCCCCCCCCCCCTCCCCCCCCCCCCTCTCTCTCCATGCTCAGGAGGCTAGTATAAATCGCCATAAACACTCATATTGGGTGAACAGAGACACCAAGTGGACATCTTCGTATTTTCAGTTACTGCAATGAGCAAACATGATTACCATAGCAACGGAATTTATCTGTCTGCTTTTCTATTTTCTTTCTCAGTAAGAAGAGAGCACTGTTTCCTAATGTGTTTTTTTCTCTTTCCTTGAGATGAAATATAAATTCATACGGCGCATTTTTATATAGATTCATCTGAGGTGTTTATTAACAAAACACCAACAAGACAACTAAATTCCTGCTCAATAAAACCTTCAGTATTACAGTTAGTCAATTCTAATGATTAATGCTCTCTAGAAATGATTAACATTTAGTTCTCTATAAACACCTTTAAGTCATACAGAATTGCTAATCTTCAAATCCAGAGCAAAGAGCACCATGTGTGTTTAATCATCCCAAATGAATTGTAGCAAACTGAATCAAAATGACATCATATTTAGAAATGTTTCCAAGTGTAAATGAAAAACCTTTTACATGCACACCACAACTTATTGTGAAGGAATCCTTCAACCAAACACTGCTAATGATGCTAATGTGTGCACATGATCTCATTTGCATAATGCTAACAAGCCCCTCACATTAGCTTTTTTTGTTCGTTACTAGCAATAGGGGACAGATTAATTGACTTCCAGTAAGTCAGTGCAAATCATTTGGTAACCAAATGACGCTGCCTGATGAATGGGTTCATGTAAAATTAATATTAGCATACAGACTAGCGCTCAGTGATTGAGCATTATAGGGCAAGGATGAGTCTAGTCGTATATGTTAGGAGCTGTGTGTTAGGGGTGTGTGCACTGCGAACATGGACAATGAAGAAGTACGTAAACACACAAAGATTTCAGTCTCTAAAGGAGCAATTTTTTTTTGTGCCAAAAGTGGGTAAACTGAAAGAAAATGCTGGTGTAACTATGTCTATAGGTTTGAACATTTTGAACTGCTGTGGATGGATTGCCTGATTTGGGTCTTTTACATAAATATACATAGAGTAAGTAGTGTGTTTTTGATATCTTGAGTCACTGGAAGCATGTAATCTCTCAGTGGTATTGCTAAAGGGAAAAATATTGAACGCATTAAGCCAGGCGTCTTCAGTTTTATCCACAAAGGGATATTTGACTCCTATCTGGCTGGTATGAAAGCCTGCAGCCACACCGGCCCTTTGTAGATAAGACTGAAGACCTCTGCGTTAAACAATTGGAAAGTATGCAACAAATCAAATTTCTAAACATGACTTTGGCACGCCTATCTGTTGGAGATGTACGGTCCCCTCCAAAACTATTGGAACGGCAAGGCTGATTCCTTTGTTTGTGTTGTACACCAAAGACTTCTGGGTTTGAGATCAAAAGATGGATATGAGATGAGAGTGTAGGATTTCAGCGTTTATTTCCTGGTATTTACATCTAAATGTGTTAAACGACATAGAACATATAACCTTTTGTATCAGACCACCCCATTTTTAGCTGAGCAAAAGTATAGGAACAGACTTAAGACTTAAAGTAAATAACAGTTAATATTTGGTTGCCTAGCCCTTGCTTGCAATAACTGCATCTAGCCTCTGACTCAATGGCATCACCAAAATGTTGGTTTCTTCTTTTAACCCTAACCCTTTTCCAGGCGTTTACCACAGCGTCTTTCAGATGTTCGTTTCTGGGAGTTTCTCCCTTCAGTCTCCTCTTCGGGAGGTGAAATGCACTCGGCGCCTAACCAGGTGATTTTCAGATGATGGAAATAACCTTGCTTGTAGTTGACACCTCAGAGGTTTCCAGAGTTTCTTTGAGTAGAAATGTCGTCTTCAACAAGGTTTTCAAATAGTGTCTAGCTGCCCACATTTAAACACAAGCACTTGCCTTTAAGCCTGAACATATCATGAGTACTAAACTGTAAAATGTAATGTGATCAAATATAAAAGCAACAGACAAATTAATAATAAGAGACTAACTAATACAATGGTTATATGAATGAAAAGATGCCGCTTTCTCCACAGCTCTGCCTTTTAGTTACGGCATTATAGCTAGACCTGCCTATGTACACTCGGTTATCACCCCTACACTCCGATTGTGCTTCCCCCAAACAAACCAAACTCTTCCTCCTGTATGAGCTCACAGATGCCCATGATTTGGCTAGTCTTGCAGTGATTGACAGAGGACGCAGAGAACGCCTCTCCCACCCACAGAGCATAGGCAGTTTTGCTCTCTTGGCTCCCCTGGCATGAATGGCTGTGGCATTGTCAGGATACAAACTTGCAATCTCTAAATGATATGGTGAACATGTTTTATTGAGGCACACGGGAGCCCCCAAAGTGCACCCTTTTAAAGCACTTTACGATACGAGCATACTTAATAATCATTTCTCATTCCGTGTCAAGCTCTATTTTCACTCCTGTTCCCTGATGTGCCTGTTCCTGACACATTTCTACTTCTGTAGCTCCTCTCATACTCTGGATCTGCCTGATCCATTCTGATACGTCTTCTGCACATGTGATTCACCTTCCAATGCTGTGAATAATCTCACCTGAATACTCTCGAGACTTGGACCTCCAAAGTCCTGCCATGAACATATTCCTCGATTATGCGTTGTAAATCTAAATCCGTCTTATGCTCATTTAAGCTTCTTTTTCATAATACGTCGTATGAATACCAAACGTCCTGTAATACATTCACTATTGTTTGCTTGATTGTCTACTGTTCTGTAATGATCAGAATCCTTTCCAAATCCCACTATTTCACCTAGAAGAGGGTGTGTTTTCTTTTAAATCTGGTTGCTCTCGCACTTTTATTTGGCTCACCACTGACTCCTCTGGACTGCCATGAAGGATCAAGGTCTAAAAATAAATTCCATGTTGATTTCTCATTGTGTCTATTTCTATTGCTATTATTTAAAAAAAAAAAAGGTAATAACAACATAGTATTATTATTATTATTATTATTATTATTATTATTAACACATATTAATGTACCCATTATGGCCACATGTAATTGATAACCTTATCAGGTGCCACAAGTATACTTCTCAAACTGATTCACGGTTCCCATAGCAACAAGCACCGTGTGCCTTTGTTTAGGTTTGGTTTCCACACCAATGTTCAATAGTGGGCCTGGGTTACTGTGTGTGTGGAATTTCGCATGTTATTACCATCTATATACAGTATCTCAAAAAAATGAGTACACCCCTCACATTTTTGTAAATATTTGATTATATGTTTTTATGTGACAACACTGAAGAAATGACACTTTTCTACAATGGAAAGTAGTGAGTGTACAGCTTGTGTAACAGTGTGAATTTGCTGTCCCCTCAAAATAACTCAACACACAGCCATTAATGTCTAAACCGCTGGCAACAAAAGTGAGTACACCCCTAAGTGAAAATGTCCAAATTGGGCCCAATTAGTCATTTTCTCTCCCCAGTATCCTGTGACTTGCTAGTGTTACAAGGTCTCAGGCGTGAATGGGCTGCAGTTGTGTTAAATTTGGTGTCATCGCTCTCACACTCCCTCATACTGGTCACTGGAAGTTCAACATGGCACCTCATGGCAAAGAACTCTCTGAGGATCTGAAAAAAAGAATTGTTGCTCTACATAAAGATGGACTAGGCCATAAGAAGATCGCCAAGACCCTGACACTGAGCTGCAGCACGGTGGCCATACAGTGGTTTAACAGGACAGTTTCCACTCAGAACAGGCCTCGCCATGGTCGACCAAAGAAGTTGAGTGCACGTGCTCAGCATCATACCCAGAGGTTGTCTTTGGGAAATAGATATATGAGTGCTGCTAGCATTGCTGCAGAGGTTGAAGGGTGGGGGTGGGGGTTAGCCTGTCAGTGCTTAGACCATACGCCGCACACTGCATCAAATTGGTCTGCATGGCTGTCATCCCAGAAGGAGGCCTCTTCTAAAGATGATGCACAAGAAAGCCCACAAACAGTTTGCTGTAGACAAGCAGACTAATGACATGGATTACCATGTCCTGTGCTCTGATGAGACCAAGATAAACTTATTTGGTTCAGATGGTGTCAAGCGTGTTTGGTGGCAACCAGGTGAGGAGTACAAAGACAAGTGTGTCTTGCTTACAGTCAAGCATGGTGGTGGGAGTGTCATGGTCTGGGGCTGCATGAGTGCTGCCGGCACTGGGGAGCTACAGTTCATTGAGGGAACCATGAATGCCAACATGTACTGTGACATACTGAAGCAGAGCATGATCACCTCCCTTCGGAGACTGGGCTGCAGGGCAGTATTCCAGCATGATAACGATCCCAAACACACCTCCAAGACGACCACTGCCTTGCTAAAGAAGCTGAGGGAGAAGGTGATGGACTGGCCAAGTACGTCTCCAGACCTAAACCCTATTGAGCATCTGTGGGGCATCCTCAAACGGAAGGTGGAGGAGCACAAGGTCTCTAACATCCACCAGCTCCGTGATGTCGTCATGGAGGAGTGGAAGAGGACTCCAGTGGCAATCTGTGAAGCTCTGGTGAACTCCATGTCCAAGAGGGTTAAGGCAGTGCTGGAAAATAATGGTGGCCACACAAAATATTGACACTTTGGGCCCAATTTGGACATTTTCACTTAGGGGTGTACTCACTTTTGTTACCAGCGGTTTAGACATTAATGGCTGTGTGTTGAGTTATTTTGAGGGGACAGCAAATTTACACTGTTACACAAGCTGTACACTCACTACCTTACATTGTAGCAAAGTGTCATTTCTTCAGTGTTGTCACATGAAAATATATAATCAAATATTTACAAAAACGTGACGGGTGTACCCACTTTTGTGAGATACTGTGTGTGGGTGTATATATATATATATATATATATATATATATATATATATATATATATATATATATATATATATATATATATATAAATACAATACATAAATATGACCTAAAACTTCATCAGATTTTCACACAAGTCATAAAGGTAGATCAAGAGAACCTAATTAAATAAATAAGAAAAAATATTATACTTGGTCATTTATTTATTGAGGAAAATGGGACAATATTGCATGTCTGTGAGTAGCAAAAGTATGTGAACCTTTGTTTTCAGTATGTGGTGTGACCCCCTTGTGCAGCAAGAACTGCAACTAAACATTTGCGGTAATTGCTGATCAGTCCTGCACATCGGCTTGGAGGAATTTTATCCCGTTCCTCAGTACAGAACAGCCTCAACTCTGGGGTGTTGGTGGGTTTCTTCACACGAACTGCTTGCTTCAGGTTCTTCCACAACATTTCTATTGGATTAAGGTCAGGACTTTGACTTGGCCATTCCAAAACATTAACTTTATTCTTCTTTAACTATTTTTGGTAGAATACTTGGGGTCGACTATTACCCACTTTCTCTTCAGATTTAGTTCATGGACAGATGCACTAACATTTTCCTTTAGAATTCGCTAAATATAATTCAGAATTCATTCTTCCATCAATGCAAAACAGGCCAAAACATGATACTACCACCAGCATGTTTCACAGATGGGATAAGGTTCTTATGCTGGAATGCAGTGTTTTTCTTTCTCCAAACACAATGCTTCTCCTGTAAACCAAAAATTCTATTTTGGTCTCATCTGTCCAAAAAACATTTTCCATTAGCCTTCTGGCTTGTCTACATGATCTTTAGCAAACTGCAGATGTGCAGCAATGTACTTTTTGAAGAGCAGTGACTTTCTCCTTGCAACTCTCCTTGCAACTCTGCTCTCCTTGAAAACACCAGACTCTAATTTCACCTTTAAAGGAGACCTATTTTGAGCCTTTTTACAAGATATAATATAATTCTCAGGTGTCCCCAGAATGTGTCTGTGAAGTTTCAGTTCAAAGTACCCCACTGATCATTTATTATACCATGCTGTAAATGCCCCTTTTTGGGTGGAATCAAAAACACGCTGTTTTCGTGTGTGTCTCTGTATATGCAAATGAGCTGCTGCTCCCCACCCCCTTTCCAGAAGAGGGCTGTGCCTTTACAACTCGTGCTTCAAATACTACGGTGACAACAAATCAACATACCAAGAACACCCACAAGACCCACCCCACATCTGCTTCCAACACATCAACTTTGAGAACTGACTGTTCACTTGCTGCCTAATATATCCCACCCCTTCACAGGTGCCATTGTAACGAGATAATCAATGGCATTCATGCCTAATTCAGCCAAGGTTGAACCACGCCTACATCGATCAAAAAGTGCAGGGTATTTGTTGGTACCTTGAATAGCGAAGGCTACAGCAGGGGGGAGGTCCTCTATACAAAACCCCACAGTTATGGAACAGCCTCATAAATCAGGGAAACCAATATGACTGACACCGTAAATACGGTGTTCAGCCCTATATGTATGAACCAGAGTCGGACACTCATGAAGGAGAAACTCTGGCAGAAGTAACAACTGTGAGAATACACCAGGACGTTTCTGAATGGTTACTCTGTGAATACAGTCAGAGACAATGGTAACTTTAGCCACATTAGCCATGGAATCTGCTAACAAGCTCATTCACAAAGCAGTCTGGTGTAAAATGATTCGCACAAAATGTACACAGTTTTCAAAAAATCACCTTGACGTATTGTTCATAATAATGGAGCGGTTATGAATTATACAGACAGTAAAGCATTTTCGGGTTAAAAATAAAAAAGGAGGACATAGCTCTGGTCTCAGTGAATGCAATCAGGCACAATGGTAACTTTAACAGCATTAACTTTAGCTAATAGGGCAGAGTCCGTCACCACTCGTGGGCGGGGCCTGTTCCAATGTGACATCACGTTGGAGAGAAAATGTACACGACTCATTTTGACACACTGTTTATGATTTATGGGGAATATAAAAAAAAGGAATGGGTGGATTTTTTTTTTACCATTGTAACGTAGTTGTGTACACACTGCTGACACACATGTATGTTCAAACACCATGTAAAAGTGAATTTTGCATAATAGGTGCCCTTTAAATTAACTGCTAATCCTAGAGGTTCACATAATTTTGCTACTCACATGTATGTAATATTGGATCATCAAGTATAATATTTTGTCTCATTTGTTTAATTGGGCTCTCTACTGTCTACTTTTAAGATTTGTTTGAAAAGGTCATATGTATGCAGCTATATAGAAACTTTTTAAAGGGTTCACAAACTTCCAAGCACCACTGTGTGTGTATATATATACATATATATAATATATATAAAATAAAGACTCTGATCAGAAGATGAATCAATCAATCAATCAGTGACGTGTTATCTATGTCTTGAATCATGCAAGTTATTCTGCACAACAAATTGCTCTAGACAATTTCTTCCACCATTCTTGCTCATCTTCTACAAAGTTTCAACAACAGAAATTGAGAAATGGAGAACCAGAACAGAGATTATGGGAGTAAATCCAGACCTGGCAGGTAACTGGAGCGAAGATTAGCTCCATTGTTCTGCTTTGTTGAGGGGAGTTTTCCATTTTCCAAGCTTGTTCCTAGCTTCAGAACAGGTGTCTGTTCTTCTTACATCTATCTCATGCCTATTTCTGACTGTAAGTGAAGCTCATGAAAGTCATGCAGCACTTGGTCTCTCAGTTACTCTATAACACTTTAACATCACTTTACCTATACTGGATTCAGCTTCTCTCGCAAAGTCACTCAGGATAACAGCGCTGAGTAAACGATAATATAAATGTAAGACAAGTGATGCTCCTGCAGGACTCGAGGTTCCTGAATATAGTTGGAGCTGAAATGAAGCGTGAAGAACAAGAGGACGTGGTACAATAAGTAGAGTTGGCTGTTCTCACTGCACTCATCATGGAGTGTTTGTTTTAAAATACAATGAGTGCAAAGGGGTTGTCAGAGCTATCAAACTGATGCTACGTCACTCCCATGAGGTATTACAAGTAATAATTCTCTGGATTAAATTCTCTCCCACTTGTAAGGTGATTGGGATGAAAAGAAGAAATGAAATTTATACTTAAACGTGCTCCAATAAAGCAGGCTCATATGGTGTTTGATGAGGATCAGTAGCAAAGGAAAGACTTACAAAGCAATATTCATTTTCTCATTCGGTCAGGTTGCTGTGGATCCAGAGTCTGATTTTAAAATGTTAAAAAAACAACAACCATTCAACTGTAAAGCATGTAAAGTTTAAAAGGCTACAAGTTTATAATGTGTAAAGATTAAACGGTTAAAAATGTTGAAACATGTTTAAAAGTTAATGCGTTAAAGCATTAAAATGCTAAAATTCTGCTATGCTAACCCAGCTGCATGTTATTACTTACATTACACTGGAAAGTCCTTCCATAAATGTTAAATAAATGTCTTCTTACGGAAAATTCCGGTTTCACTATATAAACATTTACATATTTTTACATTTATACAATTTGCTTATGTGGAGCATCCTCGTCATATACCAATCAGTCATAAGATTAAAACCACCTGCCTAATGTTGTGTAGGTCCCCCTTGTGACATAAATTAACCGTTGAGGCATGGACTCTACAAGACCTCTGAAGGTGTGCTGTGGTATCTGGCACCAAGACGTTAGCAGCAAGACCTGTAAGTTGCGAGGTGGGGCCTCCATGGATCAGACTTGTTTGTCCAGCACGTCCCACAGATGGAATTGGGATCTGGGGAATTTGGAGGCCAGGTCAACACCTTGAACTCTTTGTCATGTTCCTCAAACCCTTCCTGAACAATTTTTACAGTGAGGCAGGGCGTATTATCCTGCTGAAAGATACCATTGTCATTATCAAAGTAACATCCACATGATTCCCCAGCAAACATTGCCCAGAGCATCACACTGCCTCTGCCAACTTGCCTTCTTCCCATAGTGCATCCTGGTCCCATCTCCAGGTAAACACCGGACATGCACATGACTGTCCACATGATGTAAAAGAAAACATGATTCATCAGATCAGGCCACCTGCTTCCATTGCTCCATGGTCCAGCTGTGATGCTCACATGCCCATTTTAGGCACCACTTTTTTGTAGGTACTAACCACTGCATACCAAGAACAGCCCACAAGCCATACCCCACATCTGCTTCCAACATGTCAACATTGAGAACTGACTGTTCACTTGCTACCTAATATATCCCACCCCTTAACAGGTGCCATTGTAACGAGATAATCAATGTCATTCACGGCTACTTCAGCCAGTGTTGAACAGCCGATGTCATCCACCATGCCTACATCGATCAAAAAGTGCAGGGTATTTGTTGGTACCTTGAAAGGTGAAGGCTACAGCAGGGGGAAGAGCTTTCTCTTACAAAGCCCCACAGTTATGGAACAGCCTTCCAATTAGTGTTTGGGACTCAGACAGTCTCAGTGTATAAGTCCAGGCTGAAAACATATTTGTTTAGTCAAGCTTTTTGTGAATAGTTTTCTTAGTTTCTTAGATTTTTCTTAGGTAAAGGAGCAGATCTAGAGGGCTCACAGGCATTTTGTGTGGTACAGTGAGATGTGTTGATTTGTATTGCGATCATAAATTGTCGGTTATAGGCTTGTATTATCCGAGTTGAAAAGTCCATTAACTCCACGAATCCATTAACTCAAAAGGCCAACATTTCATTACAGTGTCGGCTCTTATCTGGGATCAGCCGGAGAACATCATGGCCAATTTAAATTAAGAGCATTTCATTAGTATTCATTGTATTTGTGCAAATGGAGAGAAATACTATTATTCAAATCTTTTAATTCTCACAGGATTAGTGCAGATTGGTAATAAATACGTTATAGATTTAGATTGGAGGTCGTGCATACATTACTGACTGAAGGGGGGGGGGGGGTCATTATTTCTCAATTAGGAAACATTTCAGAGGCTCACTGTTCAAACACCAACCCGTGTTTGTGACTGTGTTAACCACCTGGAGTAAAAAGAGCCACAATAAGAGCTAAATTGTCAGGGCATCTGTGAATATAGATTAAACTAGACTAAACTAGATGACAGCCCTAAACAGCAAGTTTTAAATAATGTGATCAGAAACCATTCTCATCAGTTAACAAATGCTGAAGTGTAAAATACTGTAGGTTGTGGCTTTCTGTATACCCAGAAATGCATGATATACACTTAATGTCAACAGGTTGTTTGAGAGTCTTGGGGCGGTCACCTTTTATTGTTGTAAAGTGAGATAGAGGCAAAAAAGACCAATAAAATACCTGCTAGTTAAGCAGGTGTTAGTGTGAAGTGAAAATGTCCCAAAAGGAGGCACGTGACTGTGGTCCATGCAGAGTAAATGACAGCAAGCAGAGTGAGATATCACCTCTCAAGAAATGAGAGAGAGAGAAAAAACCATTAGAGAAAAAGAGTAAATATCTGTAAATATTTTAAAAGGCTGTGCAACATAACTGCATAACAAGCGTAAATGCAACCGAACGCTTCCGATAACTGGAGATCAGTCTTTCACTTACTTCTAGGACTAGGATTTACTCCTATGCTTTGGATCATTGTCTTGCTGCATAATCCAGTTGCGGCTGAGTTTCAATTTACGGACTGAAGACCGGACATTCTCCTTTAGGATCTTCTGGTAGAGATCAGAATTCACGTTTCCCTTAATTATTAAAGTTGCCCAGACACTGAAGCAGCAAAACATCCCCACACCATCACACTTCCTCCACCATGCTTGTCCGTAGGTATGATGCTTTTTTTTGTGGAATTCTGTGTTTGGTTTACAGGAGATGTAAGAGGACCCCTGTCTTCTAAATGGTTCCACTTTCGACTCATCAGTCCACAGAACATTCTCCCAAAAGGTTTAAGCATCATCAAGGTGTGTTTTGGCAAAATTCAGACGAGTCTTAATGTTCTTCTGGGTTAGCAGTGGTTTTCACCTTGTCACTCTTCCATGGATGCCATTTTTGCCCAGTGTCTTTCTGATAGTGGAGTCATGAACGGTGACCTTTATTGATGCAAGAGATCCCTGTAGTTGCTCTGATGTTGTCCTTGGCTCTTTTGTGACTTCCTGGATGGGTCGTTGCTGTGCCCTTGGAGGAATTTTGGAAGGTTCACTACTGTGCAGAGTTTATCAATTTCCTAACCCTAGCTTTGTAACCCTTCCCAGACTGATGTATTTCAATCAACTTCTTCCTCATCATTTTTTAAATTTCTTTCAATTTTGGCATAGTGTGTTACTGGATAAGACCTTTAAACCAACTTCATGCTGTTGAAAAAGTTCTATTTAAGAACTGACTTCATTGAACAGGGTTTGCAGTAATCAGATCTGGTTGCGTCTGGTCCAGCTGAACCCCATTATGAATGCAGTTTCATAGATTTTTGGAATTAGTAACTACGGGGGCAAATACATTTTCACACAAGCCCAGTTGGTATTGGATAACTTTTGTTGCTCCAATAAACAACTATAACTTAAAAACTGTATTTTGTGTTTACTCAGGTTGCCTTTGTTTTATCTTTTATTTTGTTTTAATTTCTGAAATAATTTAGTATTAGATGTACACAAAAACAGAAGAAATCAGGATGGGGGAAACTACTTTTCCAGAACACTGTACACCGTACACACAAATCTCAATGACTGTCTTTCCCCCCCTTTAATGATTATTAAGGGTTACATTCTTTTATTAAAGAATTATTATTCACATTAATTTAAATTAAATTTATTATTTCAATTATATTATTATTTCAATTAAATTTATTATTAAAAATAACATTGTGTTACTTTTCATGACTTTTTAAATCTTTTCAGCTGAAAGATTCTATAAAATACTATAGAATGAGCACAGTAGAAAAAAATGTGGAGAAAATATATTTAGAAAGGGAGCTGATCTTTATACAGACATATACAGTAAACAATGCAAACAAGGTGTGCAAGAGTCTAATCTATCTAATCCAAAGGTTCCACAAGGTAATAATAATAATAATAATAATAATAATAATAATAATAATAATAATAATAATAATAAATGTTCAAAAAGGTAAAAAAAAAAAGAATGTATGTAGTAGGTTTTATAACAATATTAATTGTTTTCATTATACATGAATTATATTATGCCCAATAATAGTAATAATAATAATAATAATAATAATAATAATAATAATAAAATGTATTATTATTTTTCATATGTACTTTTCTGTTCATAGTGTACTAGGAATGAGAACAAATGTAAAATAAATATCAAAACCTTACCTCGATGATAATAAAAACCATAAACTCTTTGACATCAAATAAACTATTTGTTTACTATAAAGTTGATTTATTTTCTTTAAATGACGCACCATCAAGTGAACATGCAGGCCGGGTCAGATTAAAACTTAACTCCGCCCATCATCTATAACAAATTCCATTGGTCGACGTGTTTTATGGACGTGGTTTGGTTGATACAACCCGCCCCTCTTCCACAAAACACAGCGGCTAAGCTTTTTAGCAGCTCTGTGTTCATTTAATAATAAACAGTGCTGTGGTTATAACTGCGTATGATATCAGCGCGTGAAGCAGAGAGCAAGGTAATGTGTGACCGAGAGCGTCATTTAAAATGCGAATTTGTCCGTTATGACCGGAGCGTTACAATGCGTCTTTTTAGTTATATATTTATTTATTTTAAAAGCTAAAGGAGGGTCAGCAGCCGTTAGTACTGGAATCATTTAACCCATTTCAGTGGGTGCTAAGCTAACACAGCTAAGGGCTAGTTCAATGAGATTCTCTTTGATGTTAATGATAAATACTGAATGCTAACAAATGTAGCATTTGACTGTATTAATCCTGTTGTATTCAACTATGCAGGTTTTGTCCACACACACACACGCATGCGGACTGAGGGGGGGATAACAATTATAACTAAAACTCAGGGAAAACGCCGTTTGACCGTTATTATTATTATTATTATTATTATTATTATTATTATTATTATTATTAAATGTTGAAATCGCGTGCACACATTCCAAACAGTTTAACGGTCATTCCAGGCTTCGTGCACAATCTGAACTGTGATAATAGAAGTGTATGGGAGAAGTACCCGGATGTAGCCGTGGCGTACTTGTTAAAACGCGAGTGTATAGGAGTCAAGGTGGTAGTTTCAAACCGGGCCGCATACTAATATACTAGTACACTAAACAGTATGTACAAATAGTACGCAATCTATTTCATGCACTGTAATGAGCTTCTTATGTAAATGACCGTTCAGTACTTCTGAGTGCTGTGTAGGCCAGGCAGATGGATTGGTTTTGCTAAAATAATTTTTCAAAATATATTATTTAATTCAGAAATATTTATTAGTTATTTAAAAAGTTTTTAAAAAATGGAAGATAATTGTTTTTGCTTCTGCTGACGAGTTTTTCAGACTCAGATTAACTGAAATATGACCCAGAACTTTAAAAAAAAAAAACTTAGTAAAATATATTTTGTAAGTAGTTTATGTAGTGTTATTATCCGTAAATATTCCTCTTTGAGTTGGTGAGAGTTGAATTACTGATGGTGGTGGTGTTGTTTTGTTTGTTTGTTTGTTTGTTTGTTGTTGTTAAATCTGAGGTCATGTTTTCCTCAGTTGCATAGTCCAAATCGGTGAGAAAATACATTTGTTTTCTGTTTAGTTTTTTTTGGTTGTGCATTATGTCAAATTAAAGGAAATCTCCACTCTGAAACATTAAATATGTTTATATGTAGTGCAGTTTTTTTTGTGGACTTTGAGTTTTCTTAACCCCAAGCCTTGACCACACTACGTTTTAAAAAACAAAAACAAAAAAGTTCCAGATTTATTTTATACGATTACTGTAACATTTGACAGCAAAAACCCCAAAAGGAATATTCCTTGCACTGACTTGCCAGTCTATTGGGAAGTGTCGCGTTGTTTTTGGAAAATAATCCATGTTGTAGGTTTGGAAGAGTTCAAATCGGCGTCCACTAGATGCCACGTCACAGCCAAAACATTACTCTACAACTGTAACACTTTAAATCTTGAACCTTTCCGCCGTCATCTTGATTGTTGTCAGTGACTACATTTACATGGACAGCAGTAATCTAATTATTGACCTTATTCTAAGTAAGACAATATCCTGATTAAGGTGTTTACATGAGCTGCTTTTAGAATATTCCTTTCATGTACACGTTTTATGTGTTATAGAATATAGATCGATTAACGTCACACGTCATTACGTCACCTCGTCACGCCGCCCCCGCCGGGATTTCATGTATCGACATTCTTCATTATGATAGTTTACAGTTTGGGGGTGTTTTTACTTTTAATTTTACGAAAGCTTCAAGTGTGCCTAATTATTTGTCGTGCTATATGTGCTAATAGACAACTGCTTGAAGTTGTGGGCTGCGTCCCAAACCACGTACTTACCGTCTATATAGCAGCTGAGATGCATGTATTTCACCTGCTATATATTGTAGTAGGTAAGTAATAGTGTGATTAAGGTGTGTGCATGTCTGTAACGTACGTTGATAATGCGACTAAAACAGGAACACTCCACACGTCTTAATTCCATTTGTGTTTACTTTGAGTATGACTTTAGTTGGAATAAGGTCATCAATAATCACTGTTTACATGATAGTTTCTTAATCAGAGTATCGTCTCAATCAGGTTAATATCGGATTATTGTTGTCCCTGTAAACGTCCTGATGGTCGTGTCTCGTATCGGAAACTCTGATTGATTCATTGATTGTTCAGCTGGTTTGAAGGTGACGAGAGGTGTTTAAAATCCAAACACTATTGAAAACGTGTACCGTATTCATTTAAACGCGGCTTGCCTAAATGTGTCTCCCAGTAACGTCTTAAAATATTAGCGCACATGATCTGTTTTTGATATTTCTGATTGATACGGAGAGGAGATTGTAAGTTTCTTTGTGGGGGGGTGTGACCCCTTGTTTTGGGAGCCCCTGGCGAACAGACAACACAAAATAACAGCAAAACAATGCGTAAAGGTTTTAGCTACAGATGTTAAAATGTGCTACTGGTCCGTTGTTTTCAGTAGCCCTTTCTCCTGATTACAATTTTGTGACGCCTACAAACTGAAATAACAGATCGTTAACACCGAGGCATTCTGACGCAAGGCAGAGTTGAAACAAAACTTCTCCACTGCAATCTGATTTGATCCGAGGTAGCTAATGATTAAAATCAACTCGCTTGCGTTATGAAGAATGAGCCTAGTAGCGTTCACGTGCTGTTTTATGGCTGCTGTGTGAACCGTGGAAACGTAGACAGACATGAATGAGGTTCCACGATTCCCCTGGTTGATTGATCGATTAATAAATAAGTAGGTTACTCATTCTGATGTTTAAAAATTGTCAATACTCTGCTAGTGAGTTTAGTCTCAATTTGTCAGTTATTGCTGTATTTACACGGCTCCTGTGAGACGCTGACGTCGTTATTGTTCGAACAATTACAACGGAGTTCAAGCGGAGGGGGAAAAAAACGTCATCTCAAACATAAGTCATGTTTTGAGATGTTCAGGACCTAAAGTCCCAGAATGCAATGCAGTTTTCAGCGTGGTCGATTCAGCTAGTTAGCGATCTACGCGAAGACCGGCGTGACTGCGTCGAAATCGACACGTCGGTCCGATTCAGATACGATGTTTGCCATACGTAGCGAATTGACCGCAAGACGTGTGCGCGTCTTCTTAAAGGGAAAATGCAAACGAAAGGGATGCGTCGTAAGACCACCGCTGAGCAGATGTAATTTCAGTGTTGGATCTTGGTACATGTTGTCCCTGACGTTGTAGTGTGTGTGTGTGTGTGTGTGTGTGTGTGTGTGTGTGTGGTGCTAGTACAGAATTTGCGGATCAGCAGTTAAGAGACTAAAAGCTCAGCGTTTTTCACTATTACTTTCTGGCTGCTGGAGATTTTTGTTTAACCCCGAGGTGTTTAAAATCCTAGTGACACTGCTATACCTGATCCACTCCTACCCACAGTCACGAGAAGAAGAAGAAGAAAAAGAATGTTTTCTGCTCAGTGATGCTCCCATGGAGTTCCCATTTTATCGATTCTGTTTATAACCGCTGCTTAATGAGCTGTTTAGATGTTCCATCGGATTTCAGAGAGTTGCAAAAGCTTTGACAGTTTTATGAATCCTGAATCTATTCTCTAAATTAATTATCACCCCCCCCCCCCCCCCCCCCCCCCCCGTGTTCTTGTGCTTCGCCTGCTCTCATCCACTCCTCCAGTGTTGCATGGATTTTTCCCAAAGTGGTGTAGTCCAGCCGGGAAAACCCGTTTCTTTTGTTCTTCTCACCCGTGTTCCGCTTTCCTCTCTGCTACAGGACATGGGCTGTGAAGGAAACGCATGAGGGAATGATCTGAACTGTTCCCGGCCACTTACTGAGGTGAGACACAGACAGATAAGCCAATCACGTTTTATATTAAATCAATGGATCGATATCGTGAGATACAGACGTGGAGGCGGTTTGGTCCGTGATGTCTTTCAGCTGCGCGAGCAAAGCAAAGCGCTTCGTCCCACGACTCTACAGATTTAAAAGCACTTTGCTTGCACAGCTGATGAAGGACTTCCACCTGAAGTCTTGAAACTTTATGCACCGCAGTGCAGTGTCAGCCCCCTCCCCCCCGACTGAAGTTGTTGATTCCTCTAAATCCTGTATAATAGCGTCGCAGTTCGTAGGTGAGTCGGACCCGACGTTGAATTTTTCAGCTGAACGGAATTACTCGGTTTTCACCGTGGCTGTTTTTATTAAGATCACCTTCAGTCAGTGTTTTTACACCATTATTAGTGTTGGAAAGCATCGTTCAGCGTTTCAGTGCACACCGACGTCTTTCCAATTTTCCAAACCCATAAATGTTTATTTTATTGAGTTTCTGTGTGCCAGTAACACGTTTAAACATTTCCACTGCACAGTGTATCGGATACTTTGGCACCAGGAAAAATAAACAATGCTGTTTCCACTGGCTGTACAGTTCAGTCCCAAAAGAACCAGCTGTGTGATTTATTTATTTATTTATTTATTTAGTTAGTTAGTTAGTTAGTTTGGGTACCTGATCACGATGTAGTGGTACGTGAGGATGTGGCCAGGGGTACAGGTCTGACCTAGGGATGGGCGATACAGACTTAAAACTCTCTCGTGATATTTTCTGCAGTAACGATATACATGACGATATGACACTAGTAACGTTCAACACTATCTTTTTGGAAACAAGACAGATTTAGATATGTTCCACTTGTGCTTCTGGATATCAAGGTGAAGATTTTGTGACTTCTGTCTCTTGCAGCTGTCTGATTCGAGGAGAGTCGTTCCGGTATGGAGGCCTCCGCAATTTTGCCTGTGCTGAAGAAGAAATTGGCGTTTTTGTCAGGTAATGAATGAAGACCTATAATACACGTAACACTTTAAAAAATTTATATATATGTACATAAAACAGCACTATTGACTTCTCGATTCTGATTGGTCGAAAGGTGCTGATTTAAAATTTTTCTGGCTGTAGTTCATATCACCGGTTTATATTAACGTGCTCGTTTTAACGCGTTATCGTTTCTATAGTAACAGCATTCACAGGGACTTGTGCGGAGGACACATAGTCTAAGACTACTAATAAAAGGGTTACACACACAGTTGTAATTTAACAATATAATATAATTGTTGATTCCTCTAGGTGTTCGTTTCTTTTATGGAAGGAGTCTCCGGTGTCAGTGCTTCGTAGCAGGCCGAGGTAAAGCTGTGACTTTAGGTTTTCTGAAACAGGAAAGTCTTCAGGACACAGGGAGGAGTTTACTGTACGCTTTCTGCTTCGTTAGTAATGTGACTAAGATTAACTCGATTAAGAGCGTGAAGAAAGAGAGGACGGCGAAGGAACGTCTGTTTATAGCCGCACTAAAGAATTAACAGGGACTTACTTGCGTCATGGACGTTAAATGTAGCTCTACTTGGGTAAAAAGTCTGCGGTACAATTTACCGTGTTTGTAGTTACCTTCAGCTTTGGTGAGTTCTCCTCGGTTTAACCCACTTCTTCTTCTTCTTCTTCATTAACGCTTTATTCATTTCTTTTTTGTCATAGAAGTCATTCACGATGAAGGTATCTGATTCAACTGAAAACAAGGTTCTAAAACGTGACTCAGATCTAATTATCATTCCACGCGGTCCTGGTTACCCGGGCGCACTCGGAGGAAGGGGATAATGACGTTCGCTTCATCCGATTCGTATCGCGTCTCTTTTTGGCTGATCAGTTCGTTTCATCTAAAGTTGCACTACTGGAATGTTTATCCAGAAGAGCAGAGTGATCTCTTGTAGAGGTTTGATTAATAACCGTGAACGTTCCTGTTAGAAGAACAGCTGACGTGCATCTTAGTAGATCCGCGTTCACTGCACTCGTGTTCTCTGGGAGTGAATTTTTATTATTTTTTTTTCTTTTTTTTTTTTCTTGAACGTTGCGTTTTTGGTTTCAGTCGTGCTCTTTTTCCATCTCTGAAATCCCGGGTTTTTCCAGCCATCGATTCTCTCCCACAGAGTGACATCTGGAAACAACTTTTGTCTTGTCTTTGCTTAGGAATCTAATGGAGTATAAGCTGATTGATTATGGGGTGCTGTAATTTGAATGACGGTTTAAACCACTAATGACATGTGCTTGTCGGTTTTAAAGTCACGCCTGTGCACTTCTGTGATTTTCTCAGGATCAAGTGATGTTGAAAGGTTGTTTAACATGCCTTTAAAAGTTTTTTTTTTTTTTAATGTTTATACATGTATATAATATATTTATACACACACTACTAGTTAAAATTTTAGACGTACTCATTCTTTATTTTATTTTTTTTCTGTATATTTTAGAATAATAATAAAGTCATCACAACTCTGGAGTAACACAAATGGAGCTATGGGAATTATGTTGTGATTAAAAAAAAATCCAAAATAATTTAGCATTTTCAAGTAGACCCCCTTTTCACCTAGACTTTCCAGAAATGTATCCTTGGTGTTTTCTCACCTGATTACTTGAGGAATTTCCCTGAGATGCTTTTTAAAAAGTATTAAAGGAGTTCACACCTACGCCGGACTCTTATCGGCTGCTTTTCAGAATATTCTGTAAGAGTCGTCTGTAAAAAAAATAAAATAACATTTTTTTATATATATATATATATATATATATATATATAGTGTGTGTGTGTATGTGTGTGTGTGTGTGTGTGTGTATGTATGTATATTTTTTGTAAATAAAATGTTCGTTTTCTAATGAAAGAAACGAATACGTCGGCACGGTTATATTTTTCTCTATGACACCGATTTCAAACGTTTAATCACACACCTTCAGAACGAAAGGTTTTTAAGATCATGAACATTTTAGTCGAGTGTCCACAAACTTTTGACCGCTAGAGTGTGTGTATACGGGTAAAGTTTGTCCGGTGGTCTCCTCGTTTCATTTCCAGTGGTGCTCTGAGTACAGTGGGGGGGGGGGGGGGGGGGTGTAAACATTACAATTCGTGTGTGTGTTATGGAAGAAATAAAAACACTTATGGACACGTTGTTCTAGGAAAACAATCAACCACGTGATGCAGATTTACTGGTACCACCCTGAATTTCACTATTTTCCGTTAATCGCACATCCCTGTGTTCTATTCCTCTTACACCACAGCAGTTTACAAACAAGAATGGCATGGCATACTTTTTACCCATTTATAGTTACTTTTATGAAGCGGTACTTCACGGTACTTAGTCGTTCCCTCACCAGCCTTTCATTTTCCCCCTCTCTCTCTGTCTGTGTCTCTCTAGAAGTTAATAATATGGAAAAAATAGTAACCTTCTTGTGGTGGAAAAACCTAAAGAAACCGCTTTAAATAGCGCTGACGACTCCTTCCACTAATAATGACCAACTCCTTACCGAAAGCTTCACCACACCAATAATTAGACATTTTTCTTTTGTCGAGTAAAACATGTTTGTGTAATTATAGTCTTAAAATGTAATAAATTAGTCTTCGATTACGCAGGGCGTCCACCATACGAGTCCGTGTGTATGAGCCGTTACTACGGATATGATAACGTATTAGAACGAGCGCGTTAGCGTAGCGGGTGTTATCGAAAACGAATCTGTACCTTCTGACCAATCAGAATTAGGCGAATCATTCTTTCGTGTTTGGCGACGAGCGATGGAGTCTTGCACGCCTGCTTTATCGGTCTCCTTTCGTAAAAATGTTTGTCCTTACGCCATCGCCATCCTGGTCCTTAATTGGTCATCGGTTGTCTCTCTTTTATTTATTATAATTTTTTTGTACACTTCAGGAGGTAAAGACCGGCGCAGCGGCCTGATCCTGACCATCCCGCTATGCACGGAGCAGACGAGCATGGAGGAGCTCAGCTCCACTCTGGACTACTTGCTCGGCATCCCCAGGTCAGCACGCTCCATTCTCTTTACCACAGCAGTACTGGGCTATATGCTGATCTATCAAGAAGTTAGCTGAAATGTTATCCATGTAGTATTAATAATAATAATAATAATAATAATATTATTATTATTATTATTATTATTATTATTATTATGATGATGGATTGGGCAGTAAAAGACAGTGATGTTTCAAATACTTTCAAATATTGTAATTATAGAAGGTCCTTATGGTGTAGCCGTAGTCCTGTCCTTGGTTAAATGATGCTAAGACGTGACCGAGCCTGCAACAACCGAATGTGTGTGTGTGTGTGTGTGTGTGTGTGTGTGTGTGTGTATATATATATATATATATATATATATATATATATATATATATATATATATATATATATATATATATATATATATATATATATATATATATATTTTCACATCTCATAGAAACTTTGAACGTTTATACTATACTACCCTCTTGATTCTAACATACAACTTGTATGTAAGCTGAATAAAGCTGGCTAAGCTAACCAGTGTATCACTTGTTACTGTACATCATCATCATCTTATTATTATTATTATTATTAGTATCATTTCCTTATTTGTAACAACTCCTGCTTCATTCCCCAGGCATCATCGAAGGCAGGTCACCTGTTTGTTTGATTTCTTATTAGTACGCAGCAATATAGCTGCTAGTAACGCGAGTCAAACCCCCCACCCCCCGTCTTATTTTTTGTCGGATTCACACCCCCGTCGAGATAATGAAGCAATTGTTTATTGCAGTTAATACCACTGTGCAGTTGAATGCTTGCATTAGATTGGTCAAAAGATGTCTGTGTATTTTCGTTCAACAGCACAAGTAGTTCTAACATGATATAACATCTATATATATATATATATATATATATATATATATATATATATATATACATATACACACACACACACACACACACATCTATCAGCTATGACATGAACGTTTATGGTAATGTGCTCATTCTGATGCATTGCTTCCATAATAATACTCAAACATGTGGATTTGTATGGTGGACATGTGACCTCATTTATGGCTGATGATAAACTGATTTAGAAACGTTTAACGAAGTAATCCTTAGAATTGTTGATTTTGTGAGGGTTGTCTTATGCTTTGTGGGTTTTTTTTTTTGTTTTTTTGGGGAGTAAAGTGTGTGTGTGTGTGTGTGTGAGAGAGGGGTGGTGGTGGTGGTGGTGGTGAAGGAATAACTGTTTATAGCTGCTATAATATAGGTGAGGACAGGAACTAACTTGTCTGTTGATTGTTCCACAAATCTAAAATTAAACCGTTAAAATGTGGAATAAAACGCAAAACGGAATAAAACCCTTCCAGACATGTTTTGCAGTGGGGAATAGCTGTGACTTAGAAATTAATATGATGAAAATCCCATGTCAGAACTTGTTTATTATTATTTATTTTTTTACCTTTGCCAGCTACAAAGCGCAGACACTGGAGACTCCTTCCTTAAACGTTACAGAAAGCTACACTGTATCAGTGATCACTGATTGTGTGTTTCTTTGTTTTAAAAAAACCACCACTGCTTCTTCAAACCATTTATTATTCATTAGTCTTGGATTACATTATGTGGAGTTTCCGCTGTACCAGTCCCTGCGAATGAGCGGTTACTATAGAAACCTATAGCGATTTGAAGTCGGGGGAAAAAACAAAATCACTCCTTGTGCAAACACAGGGTTAAAATCTGAGCAAGTTAAGGACACGGGGAAGATTTTACACTTCGTGTAATTACTTTGCTCTTGGCTGTATGGAAGTCCTTTTTCAAATCCTTTAATTTGACCCTCTTGAGTTTGCTATTCGTTTATTAAACGTGTCGCAAGTCGTGTTCCCACACTCGCTCCTCTCGGATTGCTCTCCGCTGATATTCTATAAGCGGTTTTAATGAGTCTGGCGCCTGATCACGAACCCTCCAGACTGATCCAGACTGTCGTTTAAATGCCAGCTGAGCCGTGCTACGGTCTGACGTGCCACTCCGTTTCAGATTTGGCTTGTTTTTTTTGGACTATTTGAGTCACTCTGAGAGCAGAGTGTGCTGAATATCACCTTACTGGTAAACAAATGAGTGTGTAGGACAGAAACGTAGCATGGTAGGTTCTAGCTTGTATCACTGAGTCGAGCTTTTTGGATTTGCCAGTCTCTCTGTTCATTTATTCTCTCTTTAACTACTTCTTTATTGATTATCTAGCCACCTCTGCATCAGCGCCTCTCTCTCTGTTTAGTCCACTCTGTTCATATTTCCCATTTGTCTGGCTTCTATAATGGCTGGGTGACGTAATGATGATGTACACCGATGAGCCATAACATTAAAACCACGTGCCTAATATGTAGGTGCTCCTAGCGTCGCCAAAACGGCTCTGACCCCATCGAGGCATGGACTCCACATGACCTCTAAAGGTGTGCTGTGGTATCTGGCACCAAGACGTCTGTCTTTTCCCTTTCCTTTCCTTTCTTTTTTGTTTTGTTTGTTTCCTTTTATTAACGTCTCTATGCTTCATTCTCTCCATATGACTCTCACTATCCATCTCCTATCTTTCAATTCATACAGCCATGTCTCATTCTCATCCTTTATCTCCGTCGTGTGTGTGTGTGCTCACAGTGAGAAGTGTAAAGCACGTGGTTTCACGGTCATCGTGGACGGACGGAGATCTCAGTGGAACGTGGTGAAGACGGTTGTTCTGATGCTGCAGGTAGGAAGTGACGAGCATGCTTGTGCTCTCACACACACGCGCGCACACACACCGTACAACGTCCACACGGCGACACACTTGCACTATAACATCAGAGGAAGCTTGTTTCCAAAGTTATCAGCTAACATATATTTCTTTTGCCGATTTGTGTCACAGGCTGAATTGAAATTTCCTTTACGTTTGTCTGCGACGTAATCCATGAAGAAAAGTGCACATATTAGGGTTTTTCAAATATTACCTTTCGTGTAGTGTGTGTGTGTGTGTGTGTGTGTGTGTGTGTGTGTGTGTGTGTGTGTGTGTGTGTGTTGGAGCTGCTTGTGAATGTCATTCACCGACTGCTCGCTGATGGATGGAGCTGAAACTCATTATGGTAGTGGGCCAATCACAACAGACTGGGACATCTGACCAATCAGAGCAGAGCATGCTCTCTGAAAGGAGGAGTTTAGAACGAATCCTTTAGAACGGATCATTTAACGAGTCGTTTGTGGAAAAAAGGTAACGCTGCAGTTTAAATTATGAGCGAATGAAAGTGTTTTTTGACCTCGGATGCTCGTAAATCTATAGTATGAGACCTTTAAAAAAAACTTAGGCACGTTTCAAATCCATAATAAGTGCGCTTTAAATCTGTTAGTTAATTTATGTGCTGTAGAGCCGAATAATGTGAGCATGTCTCTTATTTACTATATATCGCTATGGGTTATACCATTCATCACATGATCAGCAGGTTTAAAATGAAGCCCAGCTTCGAACGAGTTCATGGATTATTTGGAACATGAAGTACACTTTGTTCCATGACTGGGTTTTTTTTTTGGTTCTACAAGCATAGAGAAGTATTTTAATAAAACCCCGTGTGATCTGACCCACTTCAGTCGGGCCGCTGCCTCATGACCGTGTCGCTTCTGTATGAAAATTTATTGCTCAAAATTTCCCTTGCTGATACTCTCTGGGAATTTTGTTAACATGCAGTGTGTGTGTGGGGTGGGGGGAGACTCTAACCGGGTACGGATTGATCCGATCTGGGTTGTGTTACGAAGAGATCATCTTTCTTCCATGTGAAATGCAAACAAGTTTAACTCGCTAGTCACAAGGAGAGGAAGTCAGCCGGCTCTGAGCATTTTATGTTCACTATTTACACGCTGTACTCACTTTAACTCTTAGTATAGAACATAATGCCATGATGACCAGCCATGTTTCAGGGTCATGTTTTGTTTTGGGCAGGGATGCTTTTTCTGATGCGAACTCACACAGTGTTTGTCTGTTTTTTGTTTTGTTTTTTCACTTATATAGTGCTTTTTGTTTTAACCTTAGCGGCTATAAAAAGCTATACACCGTGTCTCATTCACCCATTCACACACACACACACCAGTGGTAGCAGAGCTGCCATGCAAGGCGCTAACTTGCCATCCGGCGCAACTTGGGGTTCAGTGTCTTGCCTAAGGACACTTTGGCATGTGGGGTCATGTGGGCCGGGAATCGAACCGCCAACACTACGATTAGTGGACAACCCGCTCTACCACCTGAGCCACAGCCACCTTACAGTTAGCCTGTATGAACCTGAATATGAACACATTCATTTCTGAGGTAATGGCAGCCTATAAAAGGAGGAAGAGTTAACGTGTGGCAATGCTCTGCGACGTCTGAGCTGTGTTACCGGAAGATTTGGTGCCTGCCGTGCTTCAGGCTGATTTTTACATGCGTACACAAGTTGGTCACCGTGTCTATTTAATCAGGTTCTCTTGATCCACCTTTACGGCTTGTGTGAAAATCTGATGTTCTAGGTCTGATATTTATCCAGAAATCTTGAAGATTTCTAAAAGGTTCACAAACTTTCAAGCGCCACTGTGTCTGTGTCTGTGTGTGTGTGTGTGTGTGTGTTTCTGAGGACGTCAACAAGCGACATATCCTTCGGTTGCCACGTCAAGTCTGGGATGTTGGTGGGTTTCCTCACATGAACTGCTTGCTTCAGGTTCTTCCACAACATTTCTATTGGATTAAGGTCAGGACTTTGACTTGGCCATTAAGGAATATGAACTTTATTCTTCTTTAACCATTCTGTGATAGAACGATTCGTGTGTTCCTTGTCTTGCCTCATGACCCAGTTCCTCTAGAGATTCAGTTCATGGATGGATATCCTGTCGTTTTCCTGTAGCATTCACTGGTATAATGGTGAATCCATTGCTGCGACCAAACCACGACACTACCACCACCATGTTTCACAGACAGGAACGCGTTCTTATGCTGTAGTCAAGTGTTTTCCTTTACACTATTACTCGTCTTGCTAGTGGCAGTACGTGCTGTCTTCCTTTACGCCTGTTATTTAAAATGTAGTCAAACGCTCTCCACTTAAGACTCCAATTAAAAGAGCTGTTAATGGAAGGTTTAATTTTGGTTAAACCAAGATGTAATTATAAACCGAAAAGCCTCACAGTGTGAACTATTCCAGGGAACGGGAAGGATCAAGTCTTCCTGTAGAGACGCGTTTCTCTTCTCCTGTTTCGCGTTGCACTCGGCTGATCTCGTAGCCCTTGACCTGGATTTTTCAGAGACACTCGAGTTGAGATATTCAGCTTGGCGGATCTCTCCTTTATTTCTGCACTCGGCACTGAATGACAGCGTCAAAGCATGCTTCTGCCCAAAATTGGTCATCTCCCTGTGCCTGAGGGGATCTGGCTGAAAACCGACCTCTCCATGTCTGCTTCTCATTCGGTGTCACAGTTCGCTTCAAGGTTTTTATCGTGTGGAGGAAAAGGAGGGGGGGGGGACTTTTCAGCCAATATATTTTATACGGAATTGATGATGAACTTCCAGAAAAATGATCTTGGGGACAGATTGATCTGCACAGTTTGATGCTTTATCACCCACAACTTTGCATGAGGGACTGATTTGTTGGACTGGCACATTCAGATAAAGCAGCTGTCAGACTGAACATGAATACATTTTGTCCTATAGGAAAGCCAAATCACTGATCGGACATGAACGACACGGGTTTTTTTTGTTTTTTTTTTTGGTCTGTGTGTGATGGTTAACACGTGCTTCCTCCAAGACACCAACCGCATCTTTTCAAACTGCTGTTCATGCTGCATCACAAGGCAGCGTAACCGTGCTTTCCTCAGCGTGTTCCTCACAGATGCCAGGGATTTGCTACTGTCGCTGTGACTGACAGGGGAGAGAGTGTATGCCCCTCCCACCCAGAGAGCACAGCTTAATTTGCTCTCGTTTCCTGCTCACAGGTGACCATCTTCGGGATTCGAACTCGCGATCTCCTGGTGATAAAGTGAACACTTTTTCTGAGTTTCTGCTTTGTTTTAGTTCATGCTGACATTAACTGCGTGGACTTCAGTCTGTAAATCATGAGCCGAAGCTTTGTGAGCCAATGAGGGAAAAATGGGCAGGACCATGATGGCCCTGGTCTACTGATGTGCCCTAGTGCTTTTGTGGTAAAATTTCAGGACTGGGTCGGACAAACCATGATCTGGGTCGAACGTGCTGACGTGACATGTGTCCAGACATGCACGCTGAAGAACGTCAGCGTTAGCTTTCCTGTGTGCTGTTATTGAAGAGCTTTACATCACTCTTGCATCCTCTTATGAACCAAATTCATGGCTTTGTTGCTGAATGCGTGTGGAGATGATTGTAGTGGTGTTTGTGGTTATCAGTGTAATAGCTTTATGTGGGGAATTTTAATGGTTGTACATCTGTAAGGTTTATCTTTATGTTGCTGCTTTTCCTAAGTGTGTGTGTGTGTGTGTGTGTGTGTGTGTGTGTGTGTGTGTGTGTATAGAACGTGATCCCAGCTGAGGTGTCCTTAGTGTGTGTGGTGAAGCCAGATGAATTCTGGGATAAGAAGGTCACCCATTTCTGCTTCTGGAAGGAGAAGGACAGGCTTGGCTTTGAGGTAAGTGCTTTTTTTTTTTCTCTCTCTCTCTCCCTCCCCCCTTCCTTTCCTCATTCTCTCCCTCTCTTCATTCATTCTCTCTCGCTCTCACTCTGTCCTTCTTTTGCACTTGTTTTTTTTTTTCCTCCCCTCCCCTTCCTCTCTCTGTTTCAGTCTCTCTCCCTGTCTCTCTCACTATCCTTCTTTCACTCTCTTGCACTCATTCTCTCCTTCCTTTGCTCTTTGTCTCTCTCTCCATCCTTTCTCTCTCCCCCCACTACTTTACAGAGGGCTTGTCCACTGTGCATTTCTTAGGATTTTTGTCTCAACTGAAGAGGATGGAATGAGACCCGGGTTATTTTTTTGATAATACTTATCTTTCAGAAAGTGCCCCAGTGTCAGTGCTGTTTGCCGAGCTATTTTAATAAATCACCCCCGAAACCATTCCATAATTAGCCGTGGGGTTTCATAATGCGCGTCGCACAAATGATGGTGTTGGATTTGATCTGTTTTAATGTGTGTTTGACGACATATTTCACAGTCCTGCGTCAAATCCTTCATGATCATCACGACTGATTGTGCAGGAAGGCTTTGAGCTAGTTAAAAACAGAGGATCAGCTCAAGAGTAATGATGACAGTAAATCTGTGTTCCCAGAAATGTCGTTTATTTTTCAGCGGCCTTTGCACTGTTTATCCATGTCTTAATGATGACAGTGTTTGTGCACTTCAGGAATAATGTGATTATCGCAGCTCTGAGTGCTGGCTAATGGATGTTTTTTCATTTATTTATTTACATTAATATTTGCTTAACATGTTTGAATGGTGTACATGTGAAAGAAGACATGCCTTTTTTTCATTTTTTGTTTTACCCGATGACGAGCAGCCTTTTTCAGTTTATCCAACACCAATCCAGCGTGTCAGGATTACCGCGTGAAGGATTCGTGTCTGAGTTTAGATTCGAACAGGTCACGTCTGCGTCAGAACGAGAACACCAATTAAACACGACGCCTTGTTCGTGACGCACCAGTCTCCTGGGTGCTGCTGATGAAGTTCACTTCTCCAGAATATAAGGAGTGCAGTTAAGGCTCTGCTCTCAACGAGTCGTTTTTTCTACACACACACGGCACTGAACGTGGTTGTATAATACCAGATTGTGCTGCAGGTACAGTCAGAGGCACCCTGGGGCTTCCTGCTTTATAACGAGGTAATTTCCTCCTCTGACTGACTGTAATGAACCGAATGAAGAAACAAAATCAGGCAAAGGGCCGAGACCCAATTATTCCTCGTTGCTATTCACAAACAAGTCGAGTAATTGCCTGCGGTCTAATGGCTGCTTTTAAAAGTTTTCATCGCACCGTCTAGTTGGATGCGTGTGTGTGGCCTTGTAATGCAGTGACCTGTGTAACTGAGCCGGGCTCAAGCACTCCGCTCATTAAGTGCTGTGATTGTGGTCAAGACACAGGTTATAAAGTTGGTTGTTATGCAGGATGTTATTAACCTTTTCCATTATTTTTTTTTTCCACCCGTAATGACCGTTTCATTCACGAATAGCTTGCTTTAATGTCTGACTCTCCTCTAAGTCGAATAACTTTGTATGCAGGCAGTGTTTTTTTTTTTTTTTTTTTTTTTTTCTCTTTCTTTTTTTCTTCTTCTTCAACTGCGGACCCCTAAAACGTTTACGTGCAAATCAGTTCACCGGCCTAGAGCTATAGAGGCTTCTTCAGTTCAGTCTTAAATACCAGTCCTTCAAAAATGTTTTAAATCTGTTTGTAGTGTTAGCTTTTTGTTTGGACACCACAGCATGCCGTGCGGTGAAAACTCCTCCAGCGAACGAGTCATGAAATGTGTGCATTTGTAATCAGGGGGTACGTGCTGAAAATTTGGCTGCTGAAAATGATCGGACGTGTCCTTTTTGTTTTTTCAGCCAAAAGAGGGAAAAACTGTCAATGTTTTGCCAAGGGGGAAATATTAAAGCTTTAATGAAGTGTCAGTTCTAACACGAATAATGATGAATGATAATGAAAACCAGTTTTATTAAAATGCAGGTTTTTTTTCCCTTTACCGCACCTGTTACTACTGAAAGCACTGACATCATCAAGAATAAAACTGTTCCCCCTTAATAACTTGCAGCCTGTTTGTTCAGGTGCCCTAGTGGAGTAGACGCCAACGTCTGCAGTCTGTCTGTTGTGCGAAAATGGCTATAAGGGAAATGAAAGGAAGGTATTTCAAAGTAATATGTTATGTATCTAAAT
Source organism: Ictalurus punctatus (assembly GCF_001660625.3). Classification (NCBI taxonomy): domain Eukaryota; kingdom Metazoa; phylum Chordata; class Actinopteri; order Siluriformes; family Ictaluridae; genus Ictalurus; species Ictalurus punctatus. The sequence goes on along the minus strand of NC_030421.2, from coordinate 7,546,743 downwards.
ATGAAATCTGCGCGTTCTGTTGTTGTAGAGTACTGAATAACTGAACAGACATATCGCCTTGGGACTTGTTTAAAGCCTGCTGCAACTCCCGGCTTAATGTGGCTGGGTATTCTGGACATCACATGCTTTTTGCAAACTTTTACCATCAAAAATTTGTGTTCCAACAAGGCAATAATAAAATAATGCAGCTGATGAGGAGAGCAACAGTTATATCATAGTTCATTTTGTTTATTTAGTACAATGAAACATGTATAGAGCAGGATCTATATTGGTATGCCTGTCCTTTTTGGTTTAAGTGAGTAGTGATTGGTGTGCAGTGCTTACACTTTGGGGCAGCAAGACTTCAATGGAATTAAAAAAACAAACAGGAAATTGCCATATTTTGCCCCCTGAACAAAGGGTTAAATAAGTCAAATTTAAAATCCCCTTAATAACTATAGCTGGGTCAGGTCTGACTCCACTCACTGGAATTTGGTTTCAACTCTTGCCCAGGTAGGAGGAGCTGCCTCAGGTCTGACTCCACCTAATGGAATTTGGTTTCAACTCTTGCTCTGGTAGGAGGAGCTGGGTCAGGTCTGACTCCACCCCCTGGAATTTTGTTTCAACTCTTGCTCTGGTAGGAGGAGCTGGGTCAGGTCTGACTCCATCTCTGGATTTTTGGTTCTACTGCAAGGAATTCTATTTTCGCTACATCGCTAATTTCTATTTGACTTTTCTAATTGAATTTTTTTCTACTTTAATTAAAACTACTTTGTCATAAGGTGCATACTGTTTTTGCCCAGATCATAACTTGGTTAGACATGTAAAACCTCTTTGAAATCAATGGAGACACTTTGGATGGATTTGCAACATTGATGATGGACTAATCCCCCCCCCAGCTGTCACCATCCCATCTCGGTTAACATCTTTCGGGGGAATTAGAAATATCTTAGTCTTGCTTTTTGTGTCAGATGTGAGGTGGTGACGGCAGCAGTCCCAATGCATTGTGCATCTTTATGCTTTGTTTACGCTCATAAAATTGATCGAGCATGGTGTGTGATTACTTTCATGATGGAAATCATGTTAGTTAGAACAGAGAAAAATCCCAACACGTCTATAGAGTTTTGGATCCGTCAGTCGTGACACACACAGCAAGCATCTAGGACCTTAAACGTGATGTACAGGTACATGGTGGACTAGGGGTTGAGCTCTCCTGTCAGTAATGCACATTGATGACTCATTTGCCATCTTGTATGACAGCTCTGCCTTCTGTCTGACCACTAAGAAATGATGAAATATGTCACATTGTCCTTCCAGAAGAGTCATGTCCTCATATCTGACACACAAACGGTTTTGTGTGTGTGTGTGTTGCAGTTGCCATTTAATTTGAGCTCCACCTGTTTCAGGATGTAATATGGGCCAGTGCTACCCTCTGGGCTGTTTTCCTCCCTTCCGGCCGTTCTGCCGAAGCAGATGGTGCCGTCTGGGCTGGAATGGAGGTCGCTGTACTGATTGCATTCAGCGAGGTGACCTGAATGGGGATAGTTGAGGGAACACTTAGTGCGTGACCTACGCGCAGAATGGAGAGGTTTAGTACAGCTGATGACAGACATACAGCACAAGGACCATCCTGTATTCAGCATGCCCCTTAAAAAAACGATAAATCCTCATTTGGCATCATTGTAGAAACATACGGAGATGAGAGGCTCTCTCTCTCTCTCTCTCTCTCTCTCTCTCTCTCTCTCTCTCTCTCTCTCTCTCTCTGCCAGCCACTCGGCTCCCAGAAGACCAGTTATTCTAGCTTTGCGCATTTTTGTGCTAATTGCATGTTCTTTTCTCCCCCACCAGCTTAAGAAGTAGCCCAGTGACTTCCACAACACCTGGCTCTTACCCAGAATACGGCACTGCTGCTGGCTGGTTAGTTTTATAGCAGGAGGTGGAGTGCTTTAAGTAGCTTATTTTACTGCCAAAAGTTAAGAGCCTATGATTTTCCAAAGCTTTCAGGCAGATTAGGTTTTCTCTCATGTAAATATAGATATTTGAATTTTTCCTGCTTGTGAGAAAAGTTGTTCTTTTCTCTTTTAAAGGATGTGCATCGATTTTTAGATATCAGATGGGATTAAGGAACCTCTAGATGCACTAAACAGCCAAATGTTTGTGGACATCTGACAATCAAAATCATGTGTTTTTGCGGAACATCGCGTTCCAGATTTATTCCCCCTTTGCTGTTATAATGAGCTCCACTCTTGTGCGAAGGCTCTCCGCTGTATTTTGGAGCGCAGCTGTGGGGATTTGTGTTCATTCAGTGACGAGAGCATTAGTGAGATCAGGCACCGATGTTGAGGAGTGAGGAGGTCTGGGGTGCAGTCGGAGTTCCAGCTCATGCCAGATATGTCCACTGGGGTTGAGGTCAGGGCTTCGTGTGGCGTTCTTCTAGTCCAACTTTGGAAACCGTGTCTTCATGGAGCTCGCTTTGTGCACTGGCATGTCGTCATGCTGGAACAAGTTTGGGTCCCTTAGTTCCAGTGAAGGGAAATTGTAAAGCTACAGCATATGAAGACGTTCTATACGGTTGGGTGATAACAGTGTGGAGGAGAATTGTTAGGGAAGAAATTAAGAAAGAAACCTTGAGGGGAACCTGACTCAAAATGCCAAACTTCATTCCAAGGGTGTTCAGTGGGGTTGAGGTCAGGACTTTATACAGACAGGAGGGAAATAATAGTACCCGTCATGTCGATACTAGAATCGCTGTCTAGCTGCACATCCCAGATTTCAGCACGGTCTGCAAACATGGCTGATGAAGACTACAGTACCCAGATTTTCTCACGTTCACACTCTCCTGATTACTGATTATACACACTTGGACTCCATCACCTGCACTGCCACACACACATGCTATACAAGGACTCTCCGTATTCACGGTCATTGCAAAGTATGCGCTCTGTGTCTCTTGTACCAGTCGATACCAAGCCATTTGATCCATTGTTTGTTTCTCTGGTTTTGACCTCGTTGTGGTATTGATGTCTTTGATCTTGTCTGCCTTTGTTTATGCTGTTTGTTCATTGCCTGACCCTTGCATGTTTATTGACCACGTTCTTGGATTTTGTCTTTGTACTGTTTGCCAAGATTATTAAAACCATTAAGTACCTGCACTTGTGTCCTTCACTGCTTCGTGAATCTACCCAGTTATGTCACGTTTCGTTTCACAAACTCTAGCTTCACCATTTGGCCAAAAGTATGTGGACATCTGACCATCACACCCATATCTGGTTCTTCAGTTCAATTCATTTTTATTTGTATAGCGCCTTTAACAATTGGACATTGTCTCAAAGGAGCTTTACAGAAACATATAAACACAGGATAGAGATTTTAAGTGTGTGAATTAATCCCTATTGAGTGACGGTGGTGATGGTTCTGAGGAAAAACTCCCTAAGATGATATGAGGAAGAAACCTTGAGAGGAACCAGACTTGGAAGGGAACCCGTCCTCATCCGGGTAACAGCGGATAGTGTGAAAGTAAAGGAAAGTTCATTATGGTTTAATATGAAGTCTGTTTTGTTGAACTGATCCACTGTTCACTAAAGGAAACTAAAGGAGTGCAAAATTGTATGTGGTAATAGCAGTCCTTCTCTGCGGCTCTTTTCTAACCCTTCCCACAAAGTTGGAAGCACACAGTTGTATAGAATGTCTCCGTATGCTGTGGTGTTACAGTTTTCCTTCACTGGAAATAAAAGGCCCCGAACAATGCCGACTGCACCCCAGACCTCTTCGGCTGACACCAGTGCCCGGCCTCACTAATGCACTTCTGGCTCAATGGACAAATCCTTACAGACTTGCTCAAATCTAGCAGAAAGCCTTCCCAGAAGGCTGCATGTTGTTATAACTGCAAAGCAGGACTAAATCTGGAATGAGACGTTCATCAAGTGTGTGTGTGTGTGTGTGTGTGTGTGTGTGTGTGTGTGTGTGAGAGAGGGAGCGAGAGAGCTGGTCAGGTGTCCATAAACTTTTGTCTATATAGTGTATGTTCTATTTGACCTTGTGTTCAATAGAATGGAGTATACTGGTGCCTTTTAATTTGCTTTACTAAACCGAAGATCTTTACAGTGTCTAACGTTGACCAACATTGCCGGTATTACCCATCTGTAATTACACACAAAAAGCCAGCCTAATGTTAACAGCTACATTTTAATAACACTGCACCCAAATACCAGCGGGTTTACGTTTCTGCTTAGCAGTGTGTACAGCGAAACCGCACATAGCAACAACTCCAAATCTGATGCTGCTGACTGCTCCAAAACCCAAAGGAACTCCCTGGTACTATTGAGACGAGAAGGTTTTTATTTTTTTTATTTATTTTTTAAAAATTGGTATATAGATAGGCCAGCACCCTTTTTTATTTTAAACCACATTGATTACTTGCATATGTGCAAAGTGAAGGCTTAATTGGTAGAGGATTCAAGAAATATATCTTCTGGTAAATCGTCAAGGTCGTTTCAAACACGGGCTGAAAAATGAAATGTCACAACTCAGCCGTCACTTGATTTAACGGGAATTTGCAGCAGTGCAGGGAGGAATCTGTTTGCCTTTAGTTGTTCGCTCAGTCTCTCAAGTTCCTCTGGAGCCAAACCGTGTACAGTCCAAACTAATTTTCCACTCCAGCAAAATGACTGCCTTCCAGTTAGTGGATTCCTGTAGTTTCTGGGCAACTAAAATAAAGCACGTTGGAGCGTTCAGTTGCACTAGTTAATGAGTTTATGATTTGTCTGACTCTGCTGTGTCGGCGTGGACCTTAATCACGGTGCACGGTTTTGGACGGGGCTAATTAAACATTAAAGTCGTGCTGCTTCACAGAGCGGTTACTTGACTAAAAGGGCATTGTGTCGTTCTTAAATGCCAGATCGATTATGTAAAAGAGGTTCGATAAGTGTCTACGAATCATACTAGCTCTTTTTTTGTGTGTGTGTGTGTGTGAATCACTGTCTATCAAATCTGTGCGTGGACGGATTATTCCCAAGGCTCCTTGGCCGGAGTCTTCCAGCTGTGTTCAGGGTCGGCGTATTTGTTGGTGTCCATTGGAAGAGGTAAAAAAAAAAAAAAAAAAAAAAAAACCCAGGATAGCCAAAGAACATTCTATTCATTCTGTTTTTCTCTCCCTGTTTCTCACTTGTTCAAGCCTAGTGCGGCATGACGCAGTGACCGAGGGAGACACGAGAGCTCACAACGGAGATCGATCTGTTTCTGAGCTACACACACACACACTACAATGTGTTTGTTTTATATATTAGATGCCATGCTTGTTTACAATTCTCGTTCTCCTCTTTGATGCCTTTTGATATAAATCTGTGAAATAAGATGTGCGGTGGTGTTCAAATGTCAGAACACTCTCAGACCCAACCAAAGTCTTTTGATGATTCTGCACAGCTAAATGAGGAATAAAACATTCCAGTGCATGCGGTCTCAGAAAAATAATCAAGGACGGGTTGGTGTGATGCGGCCAGACGCAAAGTGGAGGTACTTTTACACCAAGATAGTGATGTTCATTTTACTATTACAGCATTTTCTTATTATTATTACAACACCACCACATTTTGTGGTTCAAATTTTTCATTTATTAAACGACACTTTATTTATTTATAGTTGCATTTTAACCTTATGTACTGTCCATGAGACAAGTTAGCTTAGTTAGATTGTAATTAGCAGTTGTTTCCCTTCTTTCTCTCTTTAATGTGTAGTTAATAAGACACAGCAAAGCCAATCTGTCTCTTAAGATTTTACTGTGTTGGACAACCAGTTGTCGTCACCGGATACGCGTTCCTGTGTTGGAACTAGTGTCCAAGCTGCTGTTATAGAGAACGAATCGCCAATCAGAATTGAGAATTCAACATCCCAGCACCACCAAGCGGTCACTGCTGGGGTCTTCATCAAGGCCCTTAATCTCCGGCTGCTCAGTTGAAGTGTGAAATGAGAGAAATGTACGTTGCTCTGGATAAAGTGTGTCTACTAAATGCCATAAAGGTAATGTGGAGTTCTCATCAGATTAGTTTTCTAAATGAAGCCCTGCTTTTAGGTCACGGGTGTTGACTCGGCTGACCATCTGAAAAGCCTTCCAAGCATCCTCCACCTTATACACACACATGCACAGAGACAGCTGCACACAGTTTTTATACAGTTTTACACACATTACTTGCGTCACCATTGTGTTCGTTTTGATTGGATTGCACATAAGCGTGTGTTGATCAATAAATGTTCACCAGACCCATTCAGCTCCTCTGGCTCAAAGCGGCAACGTTTGTCCTCCTGGTTTGCCTTCAGTGCCTTTCGTATGCGAGTAACGAGTGTCTGTGATATTTACCACAGTCATCTGATTCCACCCCAGCAGACGCCCGTCTCACCTGCTGTCTCTGCCTCCTCTGCCTTTAAATACCAGCTCAATTATTCACGCACGATTAACCTTGGCTGGCATTTTTGTCAATGTCGTTATTATTTTTCTGCAACGACACTGTTCACCCACAGCAACCAGTTTTATATTTATTTATTTTATTTTTTTTAAATATTTTTTTATAACATCTCTGGCATTTTTTGAATGCAAACGAAGTTAATAACTGTCAATGATATTTCAGATATAATTACAGCTGAATTATTACTATTATTATTATTATTATTATTATTATTATTATTAATGTTGTGATATTTCTCAAAGACATCCAGTTTGCTCATATGTCAGAGATTCAATTTCTCTGAATCAGTTTTTGAGATGATCTGTCTGACCAGATTTGTGTGTGTGTGTGTTTGTAGGTAATCCTGGTCTCGGCTAATAAGCTCACACGGTACATCGAGCCTTGCCAGCTGACCGATGAGTTTGGAGGGAGTCTGCAGTATGACCACATGGACTGGCTCAACAAGAGGCTGGTCAGTAACTAACTCTGCTATAATTATTTTAAGCTCGTGCACAGATTGTGTTTCCGTGTGAATTCTTTGTGGGAAATGATTCATCTTGGATAGTACTGTGTGTGGGTGTTTTTTTGGTGAAACCCTGTCCGGGATCACGGCACTACAGAGTTTCTCATATTCCGACACGTTTTGTTCATCTCATTGTGCAATGGGAAACCGTGCGGTCAAGAGAACTTCAAGAGAACAAGAGTCTTGAACATGTCTATATTCTGTAGCGTTACTACATGTTCCAGTTTAGGCTGTAAGTGCAGCTGCAGCTCTTCTGGGATATGTCTTGATCAGCTTTGCACATCTGGATCCTCAATATTTCTCAGCCTGTACCAGACTGGATGTTGGATAAGAGCATGTCTTGCCACAGATGCGCAAATCCGATCGAGGCAATTCTAACATGTTCTTGGTTTTTGAAGCACTCCACTGCAGCTGTGGCGGTACGCTTAAGGTTGTTGTCCTGCTCGAAGGCGATTCTCGAACATGGCATAGTTTCAGATCTTTCCAGTCTGGAGTGGGTTTTCTCCTATGACTTCCATGTATTTGACTCCAACCCTGAGCCTAGTTTCCCAGACCCTGTTGATTAAATGCGTCCACGCAACATGAGGCTACCAGCATGCTTCACTGACTACTTTTACATGGACAGCAGTAATCTAATTATGGACCTTATTCTGAACAAGACAATATTGTGATTAAGGTGTTTACATGAGAGGCTTTGAGATTATTCCTTTCATGTTCCCGTTTTATGTGTTATAGAATATAGATCGATTAACAGCCCGTGTCATTACGTCCCCACGTCACGCTGTCCGACGTTCCCGCCTGAATTTCACGTATCGACATACAGTTGGTCTTCGTTATGGTACCGTTTACAGTTTTGGGTGTTTTTATTTTTAATTTTACGAAAGTTTCAAGTGCGGTTAATTATTTGTCATGCTATACGTGCAAATAGACGACTGCTTGAAGCCGTGGGCTGCGTCCCAAACCGTATACCTAGTATATAGTAGCCGAGATACATGTATTTCTCCTACTATATAGTAGGTAAGTACGTGGTTTCAGACGCAGCCGTGCTCTCTTGTTTGCCGTCAAACGGTTGAGCACTGCCGTGTGTGTATGTGTCCTGTCGCAAAATGCGGTGAAAACTCACACGTCGTTAATAGTGTGATTAAGGTGTTTACATGTCTGTAATGCGCTTTGATAATGCGACTAAAACACGTCCACACGTCTTAATTTCATTTGTGTTTACTTCGAGTATGACTTTAATCGGATTAAGGTCATCAATAATCGCTGTTTACATGCTAGTTTCTTAATCAGAGTCTCCTCTTAATCTTGTTAATATCAGATTATTGTTGTCCATGTAAACGTACTGACTGTGGGGATGGTGTTGTAAGGGTTGACTAGCTGTGCTGAGTTTTCAGCCAAATCTAGTGTTTTGTGCCAATGACAGAAATTTCCATTTTGGTCTCATCAGACTAGAGAGACCTTTTGTCACCAACAAGCGATTTCATATGTTTTTTTTTTTCATAAAGCCCAGCTTTGTGGAGTGTCCAGGCTATGACCCGTATGAACAGCTTATCTCGTCCGACTAATCTTCTCTGTATCCCATCAGTAACTATTGGTGGATGGCCTGATCCAGCAGAGCTGAGATTGTGCCATATTCCATCTATTTTGTAATAATAGATTTAATGGTGGTTGCTGGATTTATTTTTTAATACCAAAACCCAGATTGAACCCAGCCTCTGGGTTCTTTCAGGAAAAGGTGTATTTATATGAAAGTATTTCATGACCCTTTAATTGCATTCCGTTGGCAACGGGGGGTGAATACTTGTGCAAAACTTTGCAGTATTGATTTTCTCCATACTTCAATATTATGTGCTGTTTTGTTTCATGATATAGACTCTCAATTAAATTCTTTTCAGTACCAAGCTCCAACAATACAAAATGTGTTGTTTTTTTCCCCTGAATGTAAATTTTTTCATAATTCTGTGTTTTATGCAGGTGTTTGAAAAGTTCACCAAGGAGTCCACTTCCTTGTTGGACGAGCTCGCCATCATTAACGAAAACGAAAAGACCACTCAGCCGGATAAGTCCAGGTAATCTACGTCCCTGGTTCAGAGCGATACGCTGCTGTTTCAGTCTTTAGTGCTTTCTCGCTGGCTTTTATTAAACCGTATTAAGTATTCATGAAGTCCTCTGCTCTCAGATTACTCGAGTGATTTAGTGCTATCAGCTGGCCTCACAGCAGGCGCCGGGACTCGGGTTATATTCCGTGTAGTTCATAATGGACCAAGTATAATAATAATGCTGTTGCTTTAGCTATTCTACGTTTAGCTTGTATTAATATTAATACGCCTCTTTTGAACGCCAGGTTAAAACGATTGAACAGTCTATTTAATACGACACCGGTTAGAGTGGATAATGAATATTTTGCCACAGAGGAAAGTGCTATCCATCCTTTTTCAGATGCATGAGCTCACTTGTGATGCTGTGATTGAAAGGGGAGCGCGAGTATGTCCCTTCCAATCAGAGAACACGTGTAGTTTTATCAGGGACATGTTTTGTGCAAATCTCCTCGGTGTTGTAATCTCCTGCATCTGGATCGCATCAGCAGTACCGTGACAACAGGAGGAATGAGGTCCTAGCGGGTTATGTTATTTTCTGCAAACCTGGATGTTTGAATCACGTGGTCATGTGATCACGTTCCATTCGGTAACATGGTGTCCAAAGAGCCACCAGAGTAGAGAATGCTGGGTTTTATTTCGCTTTGGGGTGAACCAAAGTTTCAGTCTGAAAATACAGTCAGACAATACGTGCAGAAAGTAGCAGCAGTCTGCGTAGAAAATCACAATCCGGCTGATCTGGACAGACGAAAAGTCACATAGGAGCGCTTGTAAAACGGGAAATTTACCCCAGGACCCCATGTAAATGTAACCCTGTCCGAATAGGGTTTAAGAAATCCAAAGTTTAGGTAGTGGGTCTTACTGTGGAGTCTTACTGTGTGTTATTGTCTGGAAAAAATATAACTTTCATCAAAAAAAAAAAAAACCCTAAAGTTACATAGTAGTTCGTCTTTGTGGTTAGATGCATCAGAGTAGAATTATTGCCCCAGCCACAGGAGTCTCTATTTTGTGTTTATTTTTATGCACGTGAAGCCCTCATTATGTAAAAGCAGTGCTGTTTATCTGCTGGTCTTGTGAACCACACCAGAAATGTCAGGGCTCTGGTCAGACAAGGAGACATTCTGTTGCACTAAATGTTTAAAATAATAATAATAATAATATAACTATGCTTTTTTTCCCCCTCTCCCCACCACAGGCCTTCAGAGTGTAACGCCCTGCCATCATTCGACCCAGAAACTGTCCTGCAAACCGGTACGCCTAACTTTCTATTCACGAATGCACTGTGGAATGATTATAAAGAACTATCACTTCTGGGGGGGGTGGGCTGGAAGTCAGCCAGATAGCCATATGATGATATAATTTGGGGAAATATTAGATTTATAACGATCGTCCTGAATAGTAGGATTTTTTTTTCTTTCTTTTTTCCTTCTCCCCATGCATTTGGAAACTCGGTCAAGTCCTAATCCTGTCAGAGTCTGAACGGTAAGAACATTTCTGGTAAGCAGTTACCATGCCAGGATGTGACAAAAGCAGACTTTTCAGGGTGGAATTTTTAACCAGCGTGCGTTTTCCCGAGCCGCAGCACACACCCGAGGCTGTTTTCTCCCGTAAGTGCAGTGTAGAGGAGCGAATGGACGAGTGTTCATGCAGCTCTTTTCCTGTGCCCGAGCTCGTTGCTGAAAGAAACACTGTACTGTCACCGTTACAGTGCGACGGTTAAACAATGCCATTGTCGACTCCGATGACTCACACTGAGTGAGCAAAGGCCGAGTGCACAATTCAAGCCCTTCATTTTCAAGGATGTTTTTAGTCGGTCTGAAGGAACTGCTGATGGATTGTGACGTTTTCTGCGCGAACAAAGGAAAGCAGGTCTTACTCGTCTGGCTGAAGTGCTTCCTTTCCGGAACGTTTACTCATCCACGATCCATGACCTTTTCTCTTCTCTTTCTCGTTCCCCATCCCTTTCATTATTTCCTTTTATTTAATTTCCTGTTTTTCCAAATTTTTTCCTTTCTTTGTTTGCATCTTTGTTTATAAATTTTCACCATCTCCCCCTCGCTCTCAGGTCACGAGTTGCTGTCGGAGCTGCAGCAGAGGAGGTTTAACGGCTCCGAGGGTGGCGGCGGTGGTGGTGGCGGCGGCGGTGGAGGCGGAGGAGGAGGAACGGCCTGGTCCCCGATGGACGACGAGCTCCTGGCTCAGCCGCAGGTCATGAAGCTGCTCGACTCTCTGCGCGAGCAGTACACCAAGTACCAGGAAGTGTGTCGCCAGCGCAGCCGCCGCTCGCAGCTCGACCAGATCCACACCAAGGTCATGCAGGTAACGTTTAAATCGTATTCAATTCCAGACAAAGGGATGGAACGAACGTTTCTAGCTTCAGTTATGTCATCACTTGAGCAAACTTGTTTTGCAGATGTTTTTACAATAAACATAACTATAAATGGATTTTAAAAAAAAAAGTACACTCTGTGGTTCTTTCTAAATAAATGAAAAATTGTTAGAGCCCGTAAATTGCTGAGGTGTAAATCAACTTCCGATTCACTTTGGGCCACATCACACCACCCTGTCACTGATTATTTTCCTGCAATTGACCCCCCTCCCCTTCACATCAAAATCCTTAATTTATACACTACATATATGGATAGAACTTAGGCCGGGATTAGAGAAATGTTCCTTTTTAAGAGATCTGTCAAAGCTCTCTTGTCCTAATTAACGGAAACATCTGCTGCCATGCTGAGCAAGGCGTGTGTGTGTTTGTGTGTGTGTGTGTGTGTGTGTGTGTGGGGCAAGCTTTAAGAAATTAGCCCACTCCTTATCCTCTGTGAAGAATTGCCTCTCGAGCAGAAACAGCGCCACTCCTGAACCACTTGAACACAGATCCGTTAGTGTCTCCTCACTCAGCAGATTCACCGCAGCAGGCCGCTTCCTCTAGACATCGTAATTCACTTAACAGCAGGAGGGAATTAAATTTGTCTTACTCGACTGTAATTCTCTTATGAAATCACAGACGCGAGTTACCGCGCATACCCGAGAGTCTCACGAGAAACGGCTTTTAATTACCTCGCCCGTGCCGGCACTGAAAACCTGTTTATTTAAAGTCGATCCTGTTTTCTTGATTCTCTGGCTCAGACTACAGATCACATCCGGATTCTTCCGAGACCAGAAGCGCATTCGCATCTCGTTTAAATAGCGGTCGAGTTTGCCTGGTTAAAATCCCAAATCAGGTCAGTCAGAGCCAATCGTGTACATCTTTCACTACTTCTCGATTGAATTGCTTCCCGGTGGAGGTCTGTTCAGCAGTGACGCACCGCTTCTCTGAAAGCATCTCAGCAGCGTTACTTATGTATTCACGGCTGATACGCTTTTCGTTCCGAGAGGGCCACGATGGCTGTAATTATCCGCTCTCAGGAGAATGCACTCAAGTCTTGTGACTTCTTTTAACGTGTAATTTGAGTAGCACACGGTCTGCAGTGTGTGTGTGTGTGTGTGTGTGTGTGTGTGTGTGTGAGAAACTGGCTCGTTATTTATATGTAAATGAATATTCACATATAAAAATGAATAATATGTCAACTCATGTATGTTTATTTTCACCAAAAGCTTTTCAGCACGTGTTCTCATAAATTATATGCAAAAAACATCAAAGAAAACAATCAGTTATGGCTTCACCACGTCCAAGTTCATGTTTGGTGTGTATGTCTGTCTCTCTCTGTCTGATGACGGTTACTGATAATAACACACAGGTGAGAACGATCACTCGTTTACTCCTCTTGTTAAGCAAACAATTCTCCTTGTTTATCGAGTCGGATATGAATGCATTTATTCACAAGTCATATACTGGATAGTTTTCACAAGAAGTGGGGGGGGGAAAAGTTATTTCAGAAAAAAACACGTATCAGTTAAGCATTTTCTTCTTTTTTCTGACTTAAGTCTGATTATAACGCTATCGGACTGTCTAGCAAAGCTGTGTGTGAAGATCATTTTTTTTTTAAAAAATAGGCCAAACCGAAATAAATAAAAAAAAAATTCCCATTAGATTTACAAAAGTTTTGGATATTCTCTTGGTACTCGTGCACGTGTTTAATAAATGGCAATTAACAATTAAGTATGAATTCTAAAGAGCGTTCTCGGGTTTCATTTAGTGATGCCGACTAAACTCCATAAAAATCTCCAAGATCACAAAGAGATGAAGTAACGCCTGGAAAGAAGCACTTTTAACACGAATCCGTCTGTTTGCTCCCCGGGGGAAGCCTGAGCAGCACGACAAAGCTTTTTGGAAGTTGACGAGCATATCGGCGCCATAATTGGCGAAACCTCAATCTCGGAAACACCAGATGTTATCGGGAATAGTGACACGCCGCTACGAAGAGGCACAAAAAACGATTGTCAAACTCCATATGTCACGCAGAAGGTGTAAAGCTTTAACGCCCATCTGCTTTTATAAGCGAGCTGTTTAAACTTGACACTAGAAAGCTGATAATTCGAGGTTCGTAGTAAACTGAGACCGACTCAGGAGCTCTCGTAGGAAACAGAGGGGGTGTTTTTTGTTGTCCCCCCCCCCCCCCCCCCCCAAGTTTATATCGCGTTTCTTCGTAATTCGTATCCACCTCGATAACCCAGGCTTATTGTTTTTAAAGACGTTTCACCAGGTGTTTATGTGAATGATGAAAGAGCGTTCACTACACAATGACGCAATCCTGCCTTGAGCTTTTATAGCGCTCGTTCAAGATTGATGCGTTTAGAACCAGAGGGATGTAAGTGAGATTGGGCAAAAGATGTCATAGTGACGGGACAAACAAACAGATGTCTGAGGGGCGGAGTTATTCAAAGCCGCTTGAAAATTCATCTTTTATGTGGTCTGAAGCAGTACATCTTTTCGGGGGGCCCTTTCATCCATTATGTTATGGATCAAAATGACTTCCACAGTTTAAATACACACAAAAAACCAGCCAAAAGGAGCTTGTCCGAGACAAGCCATAAGAAGAAATATTTGCATACAAGTTCATGACCCTAAATGAGCAAAAGTCAAAGAATTTCAAAGGAAAAAAAGACGAACCCGTGTTTCAGACATCTCAAATGTGGAAATATTTTGGCAGTATTTTGGTGGCTAGGTGGTTAAGGCTCTGGGTTACTGATCAGAAGGTCGGGGGTTCGAGCCCCAGCACTGCCAAGCTGCCACTGTTGGGCCCTTGAGCAAGGCCCTTAACCCTCTCTGCTCCAGGGGTGCTGTATCATAGCTGACCCTGCACTCTGACCCCAACTTCCTGACATGCTGGAGTATGTGAAGAAAAGAATTTCACTGTGCTCTAATGTTACCATGACCAATAAAGACTGCTCATCATCATTATTATTTTTGCCTAATTGCACAGTCTGGAGAGTGTTATTCTGCTCGTTCCACAGTGATTTACCAGCGATTACCATGATTAATGTAATAACGAGCGATTCAGCACACATTTGAAAGCTATATAGTTTGATCTTATGACGTCGAGCGTCCGAGAGACAAGTTAACAAGAGACGAGAGAAACCGGAAAACAAAGCAGTGACCCTCGAGCCTACGACGATTCCTATTATTTTTATTGTATTATTAATATTACTCGACGATTATACGTGTACGTTGTTCTACTACATGAAATCTGTTTTAGTCTTACATTATGTGTAGGGTTCACTATACGAGCCCCTGTTTGTGGGCTGTTACTATAGAAACTTACATATTGGACATATTGGAATACGCATGTTAATATTTGTACAAAAATAAATCCAATCCTAGCACAGGTTTGAGAGATCTTAGGCTTATGGGAATCTTTAACAAGCCTCAACAGCATCTCTCGAACAGAGCTGGCATTTGAACACCATCTTCCCGTCACTAGTCCAGAAACTGACTGGCCGAGACGTCGCTGCTGCTGTCGTTGTTCGGTAGTTAGCTGGTGAAGTGTAGGGTTATTGTGTTGGCGCACATTATAGGAGTCACTGTGAGGTCCTCACTGTGAGGTATTATGACACTGTGCTTTTTTTTGTTGTCATTGTGTGTGTGTGTGTGTGTGTGTGTGTGTGTGTGTGTGTGTGTGTGTGTGTGTGTGTGTAGGTGGTGAACTGGCTGGAGGGTCCTGGCACCGAGCAGCTCCGCACTCAGTGGGGAATCGGAGACTCGATCCGGGCGTCACAGGCCCTACAGGTCAAACACGAGGAGATCGAGAGCCAGCACAGTGTAAGCACACACCTTACACTGATCTCTCTCACACACACACACACACACACACACACACACAAAAAGCCTGAGGTGTCTGCTCCAACACTAACAAGCCAAATTTCTCATTTGTAAGTCGCTTTGGATAAAAGAGTCTGCCAAATGAGTAAATGTAAATATCTGCTTATAAAACGTTTTCAGTTCTAAAATCTGATTGGCTGACCTCATCACAGTTTAATTCTGTATTAATGCTCTAGGTTTGAAACCAATAAAAACATTACCCATGATTGTCACTGTAATACACACCCTCTCCTGGCTTTCTGCTTTCAGCATACTACAATTACTCATTAAAAAAATAATCATAATAAAAGTTATTGCCACTTTGTTTAACTTCTATTTATTATTACGTTATTTATTTAAACCTGAGATCGTTTCTAGTTTGAGAAATTTGCTTACGAATCCAAAACATATCTTAATATATCCTCTTTATTTACTGTTTGTTTTTTTGGTTTTTCTCTTCAAAACGTGATGTGGCTGTACTTTAATAGAAACGCCAGCTCACGCGTACAATTATCCATTCAGCCAATCACATGGCAGCAGTGCGATGCATAAAATCATGCAGCTATACAGGTCAAGAGCTTCAGGTAATGTTCACATCAAACCTCAGATCGAGGGGGAGGGGCATGATCTCAGTGACTATGACCATGGTGTGGTTGTTTGTGCCAGATGGTCAGGTCTGGGTGTTTGACAGTTCACACACACAAACACATGCACACACAGCAGCCTCTAGAGCTTACGTAGAATGGTGTGAAATACATAAAGTGAGCGTCAGTTCTGTGGGTGGAAACACCTTGTTTACGAGAGAGCCAAGTTGAGTCGACTTTGTTTATAGAGCACAATGTTTTAAAACACCACAAGGGCTGTACAATAGAATGAATAACTTTAACAGATAATTATACAGGGATGAGCCCTAGCAAAATTACCTAACACAAGAAGACGAGATGAAAGCTAATAAACACACAAAACAAGAGAATGGGCTAGTAAAATAAGATAAAAAGAGATTAAAACACAAAACTAAAATAATAAGCAAGATAAGCAAAATAAGCAAGTTTGTTCTAAAACTGTATAAATAGAATAAAATAAAATACGAGAACTGAAACATAACCTCGCTGACACTATACAAGTGATTGGTTAAAAATGCTCAAAGTAGCTGACCAGAGAACCTTGGCATTCTGGAGGAGGACTGAGGGCAAACAAGGTCCAAGATCTAGCTCAGGGCCAGCCCGTGTAGAGCTTTAAAAACAAATGATGTACTGGATTATAAATTTGACAGGTAGCCGTTGGAGGGAAGCCAGGACTGAGGAAATGCTCTCCCTTTTCCTTGTACAGTCAAGAGCCTGGCGGCAGCTCCAAATGAGCAAGATAGGACTGACGTCCCTCCCTTCGTATGGGAGTTAAATAGTCGAGACATGAAGAAATACAAGTGTGCATTAGGGATGTCACAATACCAAAAATCTAGTAGTCAGTACCGATACCACCAAAAGTACATGATACTTAGTACCACAGTGTGGTTTAAAAAAAAATAAATAAAATTTTCAACTCCTGTAGGACATCCTTCTCTGGCTAATACTGGAAAAAGAGAGGGAGAGAGGGATATATTAGTTATCAAACACTGTCTGACATTGATTAATAAAAATTGCAATCCGGTAACTTCATTAATAAAGGTACCTATGCTATTGCAGAAAAACAAGTACAGTCACGTTTTAAGAGTCTTGGCACCGAAGTATCGGTTTTCGTGACATCCCTAGTGTACATCAGCACCTCCAGATCTTTAAAAGATCCCTTTGAGCTTCGCTGTCATTCTGAGCTGGAAGAAACTACTCTTTTCCACCAAGTTAATTTGCTTGTCAAAGTTTGCTTGTCAAAGACCCAAGAGCATATGCGGGCTGCTTCAGGACGGCCGATGTAACGCAACTTAGAAAATGTCAAACCTTGAGGTGGACTAGCTATAGGAGAAGACCCCATCAGGTTCCAATCCTGTCAGCTAAGACCAGGAACCTGGGACTGTAGTGGGCACAGGTTCACTGAAACTCGACTACTGGAAAACCATCACCTGGTCTTTTTTCCAGTCTTTTGGTAAGCCTGCGTCCATTGCTGCCTCCTGTTCCTGGTAAATCCTGTAGTTCCCGAACTACGCTTGTAACGCGTTCACTCCTAACATGCAGCGTTAACATTTGATGCATTTCATCGTTCGTGCTGTTTCAGTCAATACGAGTGGACTTGGTGGAATCGTACTGGTTTTCGACAACCAGTCAAAACATTTCTTGATTGCACCTGGACCTGAGCATATGAACACGACTACTCTAGGAGTAAATGGATTTGAAAAGACTGTTTAGGGCCCCAGAGTGTCCTGCATTCGACAGACTCACTAAGCTTTCATCACCTCATGAATAAAACGACTCGATGGATTTGTTTAGTTTGGACAGATTACGACGATGAAAGGTGCTCGGTATGTCGAACATGTTTTACGAAGATGTAAAATGCAGGTTAATTTTCACCATGCACCCATGCACAAGTAGCTACTGATGAATGAATTGCATCCAGTGAAAATGAATGCGTTTTGCATCTTCATAAAACGTCTGCGACATTAAAACAGTCCTGGCAGATAAGCACAGATAATGACTGCTGATGAATTACAGCATGGTGAGGCTGTAATGGTCATCAGTCAGACAGGCTTTTGTTGATCATTAGTTTGAGTGTGTTTAGAAATCCTGCATTTCCATGAGTGCTCTTGTAACGGGTTTATTATGGGATGGATATTTAAACACAGATTTTATTGTGACACTTTGAAACCTAAACGACGGTTGCTAACCCAGTTGAAACCCAGGTTTCCTCAGTCCAAAGACATGCATTGTAGGATGATTTGGCATATCCAAGATGTCCCTAATGTGCGAGTGTGCCCTGCGATAGGTTGGCACCCCGTCCAGGGTGTCCTCACCCCTGAGATAGTTCCCTCGGTTAGGCTCCAGGCTCCCCCGTGACCCTGAGTAGGATAAACGGTATAGAAAATAGATCGACAGATTGATAGTTCAATTCAATTCAATTTTATTTATATAGCGTTTTTAACAATAGACATCGTCACAAAGCAGCTTTACAGAAATCTGGATGTACATTTTTCAAATTTATTTTAATTTATCGCTGATGAGCAAGCCAGAAGCAAGGTTTTTCCACAGTGACAAGGAAAATCTCCCGGAGATGTCTTAAAGAAACCATTAGAGAGACCAGACTCAAAAGAGAACTCGTCCTCATCTAGGAGATACCGGATAGCGAGAATATTAATAATTTCCCTTCTGTACAAAGGATCTTCAGTATAAGCATCAGAGTCATTTCTGATTTCATTTGGAGTTTTAATTTAAGTCTGCCGTATCAAAGTGAAGTATCCAAGCATCCAACCTCTATAGCCATCTCTACAGTGTCCATGCGGTATCATCCACAGTAATCCTACGGTGCTTTACGACATCTGTGAGAAGCTGTTTTCAGCAATAGTGTAGTCTTGTTCTAGTCATGGACGCAGACATCCATCTGTTTTTGTTCTATGGCTTTGGAGGGAGCACTGAACTGTACTTGTTTGCGCTTTGAGTTTTAGAACCGTTATCTTCAACTAACCTCTAACAAAAATACTGCCTACCTTTTAAGGAAAAGCTTATTCGGAGTAAGTCCAAATAAGTATCTCTCTCTATCTTTTTTCTTCTAGTGAATAATATCTGAAACTTCATTTTCTGAGTGACTTATTTCCAAATGAGTCATGGTTTGTCAGGATTGTGGTTCAGTGTTTGTTTTTGAAGAACAGGAAATGAGTAAGCCTTCCTAGTTCATTTTCACAGCTGTTGGGCGTCACTGCTTTCACCACCAACACTTATAAAAAATTATTTAAACTCCAAACATGACTTCTGCATCATAGATACTGAACAGCACACCGTGATACCGCTGAATCCAGCCAAAAACTCACTGTACAAGACGTTATTTTCCATTTCGACTTTCATCTCCCTCTAAAGGTCATGAAAGACGTTTATCAGAGTATGGTTTGTGGTCACACACCACTTCACTGCTTCCAGCAGTCCTCCTGTGGTTCACGCCAGGTTGTTTACATCCTGGTTTGTGGGTTGTGGAGAGCCTGATGGATGATTTATGGGTCTTTGCATCTTGAATTGTTTGTCTGCGGTTAACCCGAAAGGTATTATGGGAATCATTTGGTCTGTACTGCTTGAGTGGTGGTTACAATGCTGATACTGTTTCACAGTGCTGAGCTGCTTTGTGGTTTTACAACTCGAGGCTTTTACAGCATAATAACTCTATTTGTCTGAGCGAACTGTTAGGCTGTGTATCGGTGCTGTTCTGGCCATGACTCATTGCATGGGGATGTGCCTGGCTTTAAGGTTTTGTGCTAAATTTACAAGCGTGATGATAAATCCTCGTGTCATTCTAAATAATTACAAGGACACAAAGCGTCATTGAGGGGAAAACATCACTGTTTAAGTAATGCAGCTGATACTTTATCTTATGGAGGGGTTTTGTGTTTTCGTTTGTGAAACTTTTTGTGGTCGAAAGTTAATTGCGTGTAAATGCTATACCTAACGTGATATTATGAATCGTAAATGTATAATTTGTTGATGAATCAGGAACTCTGATTGCAGGCAAAGGCTTTGTAATACAATTCTGAATCCAGATTTATGTCGTGTAAATATGGAATCTTTCACATGCGTTTACAAATCACAACCGAAACACACCATTATAAGCTGTAGGTTTTAAGGGTTTTAGCCAGGGGTCTACAGGGGGTCCATGGGACAGTTGCAGTTATTGCTGTTAAAGGTGGCACAACCCGATTTTATTTATTTGTTTATTTTATTTTTGTTTCAATAAAAAATTAAAATGGTATAGTGTGTTTACTCAGGTTGCCTTTGTTTTATGTTGTATTTCTTTTGAAGATCTAAAACTATTTAGTATGCGATGTACACAAAAACAGAAGAGATCTGGATAGGAGCATATACTTTTTCATAGCACTGTACTGTCAGAGCTGCTTTTGGGGGGAAAAAAAATTTTTTATTCAGCTTAATTATTCAAGACCAATCAGGAACTTGGCAATGATGTGATCGAAGTATTGTGTTTTACGTTTATTTACAAATGATGCATAACGTGAGGGTTTTTTTTGGGTTTGTTTCTAGTTTATTTATATATTTTTTTTTTTTTTTCTTTCAGTAGCTGAAAAGTTCTTAAGATTTGTTCTGTTAGTAAATGCTGTGATTGTGTGTGAGAGCAGGAGTGGTTTGCTGTGTACGTGGAGCTGAACCAGCAGATGGCGGCGCTGTTGAGCGCAGGCGACGAGGAGGACCTGTTGGAGCTGAAGAATCTGCAGCAGCAGCTGAGTGACGTGTGTTACAGGCAGGCCAGCCAGCTGGAGTTCAGACAGAACGTCCTACACTCAGCCCATGAGTTCCACAGCACAGCACAGGATGTACGTATTTCTCATAACACCTAGCAAGCATCAGTGCCTCATTTCCAGTTTGGAACTATAAACTCTCCTCTTATTTCTGCTAGCCAGTTAAGACTTCCAGACCTCATTCCTTCCTCTTCTACTTTCAGATAATCCCTTTAGCGTGAGAGTCATGTTAAAGAACTTTCATGTAGAAAAATATACTCTAGGGCAGTGTGACATAGAAATTACTATGGAGAAGTAGAGGAGTGTACTAATAGTAGAAGTAATTCAGGGAAAAAAAATCTACTTTGCACGTTTTTTCCTATTTTCTGACTCAACTTTTCCTACTCAGTTGCTTCAAAGCTAGTGTAGATAAGTCATTAAAATCCTATTTGTCTTACCCAAAATCTTTTAGATAAATATCCTCAGGCGATACGTCAGCTACCAACCTGCAACGGTGAGACGCGTGAAGACAGCCAACTGCATGTTTTCAAACTGCTGCTTATGCCAGTTCACAGGGCAGAGTAACACAATCTGAGGAAAGCACTATCCAGCGTCTTCCGCATACATGAACTCTCAGATGCCCACGGTTGGCTAGTGTCACTGTGATTGATAGGGGAGCGAGAGTAAACCTCTCCCATTCAGAGAGCATGGCCATGTGTCGGGATGTGCTGTGAGCTCCCTGTCGTGCACATTTCTAATAGCTGGACGGTGTCCTCATCTCTTCAGTGCTAAGTAATACAAATTACAAGTTTCAGCTGGTTAACAGATTTACTTCAGCGGTGGAGGATGATGTAGAACGAGTTCACAAGGATGACTATGGCACTAATGAAGCCCTTGATTAGTCACATCAGGTGTGCTTGAGACATCACCTGTTTTGTATATTTGTGCTGTTGTGAGGGATTCTATTCAGGGGGTTGAATAATTTTGAAACTAGAGAAATCCTTATAAGTCGCATGTTCAGTTGAATTTGAGGAAACCACTTGCATTCGTTGTGTTGAACTATTTCAGTTGCTTTTGTTTGATTTGTTCATCTCAAACAGCTGAAAGTCTGTATTTTTACACAATAAACCTGATTTGGAATGGGGGTTGAATCATTTTGATTGCAAGTGTATGATTGGAAATGTTAAATTCACTGTGATCAAAAGCATCATCCATATCAGTCTCTCTAGCATCATTTCCTGAGCTAAATGCCATCCATGATGGCATTTGATTAAACAGGAGCCTCATCCGGTGTCTCTTCACTCGACTTATCTCGGTCTGCTTTTACACCAGTGCTGAAATAATCACTGATTAATTCACTCTGTTCTTCTGTTGGCTAAATTTCCATATTTTCTTGATTGGCATGCAGACATTACAACTTTGTCCTCTGCAGGGTGTAAGCAGTGGTGTGTATGCATCACTGATAATTTGACAGGTGGCTTTCAGACCGTTTTAAAAAATGCCCGTATTTATGTCCATTTGGCACACAACCAACAGCTATTAAACAGCACCCCTGGAGAAGAGTGGGTTATGGATTAAAGGCTCAATGGTACCTAATAGCAGCCCAGTGCAGGAAATAAATAAAGACTCAGCCTGCTATTTACAGAATTGGAAAACAATATATGCAAAAAGAGTGTTGGAGGAGTTTTAATTGTGTTTATTATATCAGAATTAAGAAAGGCTCAAATCATGTGAACACAGGACTAGTGAAACATTTCCCGTGTGTTCCTACGATGGGGAAAAATACACTCTGGAGTGTTGCTGCGTTGTCAGTCGTGATCAGCTCTCGTCACTCGTCTGTAACGTGGGCTGTTGTGGGAGACCATGTCGTGATTTGACGAAGTAGATGAGATTATTAACGCAGGCTTCTGTCTCGTTTTCTTCATTGTTCCAGCTCTCTCAGCAACTGGACGGTCTGCTGGGCATGCTCTGCGCAGACGTCGCCCCCGCCGACGGAGCCGCCATTCAGCAAACGCTCAAACATCTGGAGGAGAAACTGAAGAGTGTCGGTGAGGACTTCATCATCCTCTTCCTCCTCCTTCTCCACCTCCTCTCTAACTGTGCACTTTCATTTGCCTGCAAATAAAGATAAATAACACTTTGGTTATATTGAATATCTTTGACTGCTGTAACTGTGTGTGTGTGTTAGAGGGAGCTCTGCAAGGCCTGAGGGAGAAGGGTCAGGTTCTGCTGGACCAGATTTCTAACCAGACATCCTGGTTCTATGGGAAAGACATGCAGATCGAGAACAAGGAGAACGTTGACCACATCCACAGCGTCATGGAGGACATGCAGCTGCGCAAGCAGAGGTTCAGATCTCGCTGAATTATAAATAAACATTTGCAATTCCTGTGATCGATTGATTGGCAAACAGGGCGGATTTAGCTACGAGCTGTATAAACCGTGACGTTTATTCCACGCCTTTATAGTTCATGCAAGAGCTTTTTGTGTTAAAAGAGTACTTTTGTCATTTTTAAAAGGCCTCTGTTACATAGGAAGTTCCTTCTCATTGTCATGAAAACAAGTCTTTTCTTTTTGTCCTGTTTAAGCCAGCTTATTGTTTGTAAGTTATACGTTTGCCTTGTAAGTGGCCTTATAAGGACAAGGAGCAAAACTGAGCAGCGCTGTTCTGGCTGGAGGGCCTGAAAAAATGTGAACAGGAGCCTGAAATGAAGAAAGCCAACCAGATCAGGAGGATCAGCATACGTGGAGCACCAAGTCTGTACACATCCCTGCGTATGAGCTGTTACTATAGAAACGATAACGCGTAGAACAAGCGCATTAACATGAACCTGTCGTACATATTACAGCCGGAAATACGAAAATAATCTGACCAATCAGATTTGCGCATTCAACCACGCTGTGATATAATGATTGTTATCCTATATTCACATTAACAAGTGAGATCAGACCACACACAGCACAGGATTGGTCCAAGGAATCGCTTGAAGTTCAGTTGTCATACCTAACGTGAATAGAATTGAGAGAATTTTTGAAAATCTTTTGAGAAAGTCACTTGTTGCTTGCCAATGTTGCTGGAATTGTCGCATACATAGTCCCCTCCAAAAGTATTGGAACTGCAAGACCAATTAATAGGGCGATTCTCCTCTTCAGGAGGTGAAATGCTGCTGTATTGGCTTAAGGTTTGGGGATTAACTTTTAAGATGCACTTTTAAGTCATATGTGATCGCGAACCCAAATGTCTTCAGTGTATAGCTAGTTTGAACGTCGTGAAAGGTTTCAGTCGTAGCAATAGCAAATCGCACCTTTTAAACCCTCACACCTTCCATTTCAGCAGTTCCAGCTTTTAGGATTTAATTGCTTAAGTCTCTTTAAATTTTAACTAAGTGTCTAATTGCCCCATTACATGTTTCTAGCAGTCATTAGTCTTCAGCCTACAGGATGGTTCAAGCCACTGAAGTGTTTGAGGTGCTCAGTTTTATGTCAGCATGGAGGAGAGCTTTTGGGGGGGGGGGGCAGATGCAGCTTTTTACAGCGTCCTTGACAGTTATTGATGTGCTGAACCGTGCGTTAAAGGTGTGAGGACATGGTGGACGTGAGGCGGCTGAAGATGCTGCAGATGGTCCAGCTTTTCAAATGTGAAGAGGATGCTTCACAGGTGAGCAAGCCTCAGTACGTTTCGAAGCCTGAGGCAGGCTTCTTGTCGCGGGTCTTCTTGCCAATAGTCTCGAATCTATTTTTTAAACTTGGCAAGAGAAATTGGTGTAAATATATTCGGCCTGATGGTTTAAAAAAAACTGCCTACTAGACAGGTACAGGGGAGGGGGGAAACAGTATGTTATGCCACTGCTGTGAAAACATCATGCTAAAAGGTTTGTCAAATCGAGCTTTTTGGATGATTATTATTATTATTATCATTAGCACGTGTGACAGACTTGCAGCCGTAAGCGAGAATGTTCTTCGATTCCATGTTTGTTCCGTTCCTGAGTAAAGAACATTTATTGATTTTATTGCGATGTTATGGCTGCAGTGTTGTGTGTAATATCGAGTTCCCGGCTCTCTCAGGCTGTAGAGTGGCTCACTGAGCTGCTGGATGCCCTGCTGAAGACCCACATCAGGCTGGGAGACGACACACAGGAAACTAAAGTCCTTCTGGAGAAACACAGGAAGTTTGTGGATGTTGCACAGGTAACCAGCCAAATCCCATTAAAAAAATACCCTATTAAATTGTATTAATCATTTGCAATGGGAGTTTTTTTCTTTTTTAATTTTGTAAATGACTAGATTTTTTATTTATATATTTCAACTTTGGGAAATAATTTGCTTATATTTTCCCCATTGCATTCAGATATTAAATAAGTAATTAAGTAATCCATTCTAAAAGGAATAGTCGTATTTAACCGAGGGTTTAAACATCTGCAATGCAAAATTTAGGTGCCCAGATAAACGCTAAATGAATATATTTGGTTTAATAACATGTGACGATCAGCAAGATTAGTTCCTGAATCTGCACGTAGGGTTAGAATGAATTCATCCTAGGAAGGAGTTTGTGTGTAATCCTGCCAGGGTTGCTTGTCGGGACACAGTCATTGCGGTTCGTTAACCTTCAGCCCAAATGGAGGGTTTATCAATTTATTTATTTTATTTTTTAATGCCAAAGTAAATAAAATACTTTCTCTGATATTTAGTTTTAAGCAGCGGGTGTTTAACTCTCGTCCACAGAGTACATACGACTACGGCAGGCAGCTGCTGCAGGCCACTGTGGTGCTTTGCCAGTCTCTGCGCTGTGCCACGCGCTCCTCAGGCGACACGCTACCCCGACTGAACCGCGTGTGGAAGCAGTTCACCATCACCGCCGACGAGCGCCAGCACCGCCTGGAGACAGCCAGAGACTTCCATGCTGCTGCTGAGAGGGTGGGTTTAGCCACAGTTGAAAGCCGGGCTCGCGCTGTGTGATGGGAGAAGTCTTGTCGTCTAACTATTTTCACAACACAATGAAAATCGTACAATACCTCAAGACCCTGGGAATTTAATTGCCGGTGATGGTGGTGATGAAAAACAGTCTGAAAGCAGGCAGAGTTCAGTTTACGCAGTTTGATGCGCTGAAACCTCTAAAGAAAAGGAGATTCTAAAGAATATGAAGACAGGATCTGGATTCAGGATCTGTAACACTGGTACTAAGTAGGCTTGATTTTCAGATTCGATTCTCAGAATATTTTGAACACAGTTTAAATGAAGAAAAACGATGACTGAGTGGGAAGACTCCTCATTTATTTCTGAATGAATGAACGTGCATTTTTCTCTGTTTAAAACTAAATCAATTAAAAGTTGTTTCGGACAGAGATGTAATATTGTAAACAAAAATGTCCCACAGCTTCATCAAGTCTTTAAAAATAAATTAATTGATTATGAATTTATTTATAAATTCTCCCCAAAATAAATGACTGGGCGAAAACGATCAATCGAAACATAACGAGCTCTGTAGCAGCACAAAAATGAGGCATCGTTTTTAACTGGAAATAGAGCTCCAAAGTCGGCTAAAACTCCCATCTCTCGTGCACGGCTGTTATCTCATGCACTGTAGATCACAGCAGTGTGGGGCTGGTGTCAATTGAAAGCTAACGAAGAGCTCTTTTTACCGATTATAACCTGACTGTGTAACTATGTAACGTGTAACACACGTGGGTCGGTCGTTGGCGTCCCGAGCGATCAATCATTTCACAAATGCAGGCTGTCCATGAAAGAACCCGTGTCACGTGGCCGTAATTCTTGTCTCCTCGGTCCAGCCATCTTGCTTTCTTTACCCACTGTGTCGTTGGTTTGCTGTAGAAGGGCGTGATAAATTTACTGTGAAAATTTCTCTGTAAAACTGTACTTTTTTTTTTCTTTTTCCTCAGCCGTTATTCATTAGTGTTAAACGGGGGGGGATTATTCATTAATATACAATTCGTACTTTCATCGCCTTAGTTAGCAAACGTTTCCAAGTGCATTTTCTACATAAATTCTCTGTCGAATGGAAAGCTGCGTAGTCCCAAACGTCCCAAAAGCTATTAAACCTCAGTCCAGGTTTTAGGTTTTATTACGATGTATTTATTGGGTGTGTTCTGGGTTTCAATATGAAACGCGTTACTAGTGCAGAAAGCGTGCGTTATGTTTTGTAAGAACTTCATCCTCTGTACCTGCTGCATTATATTCTCTGTCTTGTTTTTTTTTTTTTAAACCTGAAGGAAGAATGGATCTTGTCAAAAGGAGTGTTATATTTTTTATTATATGTTGTGTCCTTAGTTTCTTGGCTACGCTGCACCTTTATGTGCACTTCACTTTCTAAATGCAGGTTGCTGACATTTTGAAAGATGTGTTGGTGCGGTGGAGGAAGATGGTTTTAGTGATCTCACCCTCTGGACAGTTGTGTGTGTGTGTGTGTGTGTCTGTGTCTGTGTCTGTGTGTGAGTGAGTGAGTGAAAGTGAGAGAGAATAATAACTGATGCTCTGAGTACTCTGGCTTCAGGAGTAAAGCTGAAAGTCCCTGGCACGGCTGTCTGGAGCTCTGTAACGTTTCACACAATAAACGTTCTGTCTTTTCGCTCTCCCTCTCGCAACAGGTTCTGAGAGACAGCCCGGACCAGGCCGGATTGCTGGATCTGGAATCGTTTGATGAAGTGGAGACAGTGGGGAAGGCTCTGCTGGACCGCCTCACTGTGCCAGTCATCTTTCCTGATGGGTAAGAGTTCAGAGGTCAAATACTGGTCATAGGGCGGTTGTGGCTCAGGTGGTAGAGCGGATAGTCCACTATTCGCAGGGTTGGCAGTCCGATTCCCAGCCCACGTCGCCTCCACGTGCCGAAGTGTCCTTGGGCACTGAAGCCACTGAACCCCAAGTTGCTCCTGATGGCAGGCTAGCGTGTGTGTGTGTGTGTGTGTGTGAATTAGACATAGCGTAAAGCCCTTTGTAGAACCGTCCAGGTTAAAAGCCGCTGTATAAGTGCAGACCATTTACATGCGGTTGCACAAGTGCACTCAGACTTCTGCTGTGATCTTTACTGCAGTTTTTAACTCATCGATGATTTGCGATGTCACAGTATTGCGATTAAAAAAAAACAACTAATTCGCATTTGTATAATCAATGATATGGTGAATTTTCCTGTTAAAAGTGGTTCGTTTAAGTTTTCTTAGAAAGGAGAGTCTTCAAGACGGTGGAATTTGTGCTTTATGGTTTCTTAATAATGTAGCAAGTTGCTTTTTTGTCTTCTTTGCTTAAGACAAAAAAGTGATAACGAACTAACCGGTCCACGTTGTTAAATGTAGCTATAAATGGATAAGAAATATTGGCAGTGCTACAGCATAGAAAGACATCCTAGACGATTCTGTACTTCCAGCTTTGCGGCAACAGTTTGGAGAAGATCCACATTACGAGTGTGATGATCAGGGGTCCACATACTTTTGGCCATACGGTGCATGTTTTTATACGAAGCTTAAGGCAGAAAGGAATTTTCATGTATGCGAGCGTGATGTATAACGTTTTATTTCACAGGAGTGAGCAGTTTTTCGGCAGCCCCAGCGACATGGCGTCCTCAGCCGAGAACATCCGTGACAAGATGAAGCTCGTGGAGGACAAGAGGCTGCAGAAAGAATCGGCGAGACCCCTCGAGGAGGAAACCGCTCCGGAGGAATTCCCCGACGAGAGTTAATGTCGAGTCTAATCTAATCACCGCGCAGGCCACTATGTCCTAATATATGCCTTTCCAAGCCATGTTAACCTCCCAGGATCTGTTTAAGGTAGTACATATGTAGATTCCTGTTGCATTGCTTACATCCATATATAGCAGAACGAACACACACACACACACACACACGCACACACACACACAAAAAAAAAAACAAGCTTTATCTGACATGTCTCTTCTGTAGGGACGACCTGAGCTTTTATTGGTGCTACTAAAGTCTATAGAATGTACAGAAACCACCATCTCTCTGCTCCGTGCGCGTACATGGTGCTGTAGATGTTTAAGTAAGCAATGTATTTTTTACATCTCCATATCTAAAATATCATCATTTTATTTTACTTTCTATGCCATCATGATGATGATCATTGATTCAGGCATTTTCTGCCTAAGGTACAGTTTTATTATCTTATAACTGTGTGTGTGTGTGTGTGTGTGTGTGTGTGTGTGTGAGAAAGAGTGTGTGTGTGGGGGGGGCGGGGGGGGGGGGGGGGGGGGAAATGGGTGTGTTTGTACGATGTACAGTTATGCGAGAAAACATGCCTTTAATCATGGACATGGTGGCGATTGTACAGCATTTTGCTTTCTCCGTCAGAAGAAACACACACAAAAAAACAGGGCTTTGTCAAGAAATTAATAAAAATTTAAAAATGGTGGGTGGGTAAAATGTTTCCATGAATAAAATGTGAAACCAAAATAATGTTTCATCTCATATTTGTCTAACGTGTATGCTGCTTGCGTGTCGAGGCTTATCTTAAAGTCCATATTTATTTTATTGTTTTATTTTAAAAAAATTTTTTTTTTTTTTTTTAAACTTGCTATTTAAAACTGTATAATGCTTTTGACAGGGTTTTTTTTTTTTTATTTTTTTTTTTTTTTAAGACAAAAGTTTTTTTTTATGACTAGGAATTTTATGAAAATCTGGGTCATATGGAAATAAATGAAGAAAAAAAAAAGTACTGAGATTTGGGAGTGTTTTGTTTATGAAGTTGGGAGTCCAAGTCTCCCAAATTTACACCCCCCCACCCCCCCATTAGTTTCACTGTGGTTAATTTTAGCATACCATACTTTTACACGAAAAGTGTTTTGAAACCTAGTACTAATCGTACCGATTCATAATGTGTCCATAAGATGCATGTAAGCTTTCACGTCTCAGTTGACTAATCAGATATTTAAACAAACGTTATATATACTTTTAACATAAACTTCTTAACAACATCTTAAATTGGCCAGCCGATCTCTTTAGATTAGCACCCCGTCATCCCATAATACTGATTAAACTATGATTATCTGATCCATCTCAGCAATACGTTTCGAGATAAAGACTCTTCGTTGGTAATTTGTGCTGCATTTCTTTAGATGTTTTTCTTATTTATAGCAAACTATCTAATTTTGCATCTTATCCCATTTTCTCCCAGTTTACTCGTTAGGTTTTGGAGCATGGCTGTGGGGATTTGCCCATTCAGCCACGAGCATTAGTGAGCCAAAGTAGCTCTTCTGTGCGATCGGATCAGATGGGTTAACCTTCACTCCCCATGCGATCCCTATCAGTGAGCCTTGGGCACGCGCATGATCCTGTCGCCGGTTCACCGGTTGTCCTTCCTTGGACCACTTTTGGTAGGTACTAACCACTGCGTACTGGGAACACTCCACAAGACCTGCCGTTCTGGAGATACCCAGTTGTCTAGCAGTCACAGTTTCGCTCAGATCCTTACGCTTGCCCATTTTTCCTGCTTCGAACACATTAACGTCAAGAACGGACTGTTCACTCGCCGCCTAATATTTCCCACCCCTTTATTGTACCCCATCATTGTAACAAGATAATCAATGTTATTCACTTCACCTGTCTGTGGGTTTAATGTTATGGTGTATTAACTGCTCTAAAGCCAATACTTTTATAAACCTGTTTAAAAGCAGAGAAGGGGGACTTTACACCGTTCAGTGTTGATTTGACGTCCTCCGTAACTGGGTAAGGAACCGGTAGTTGAGAAGTCTTGCCCAAGGTGATGAGTTGAAATTTCAAGTTGTGGTGTGTTTTCGGTGGTTTTTACAGGTTGTAGTCTTGGAACTTGGAAGTTGTAAGTCCCTCTCAAATGTAGTATAAGGAAGGGGTTCCTTATACTTTTTGCTCAATGAAAAACGAATGAAAACAGTTTACTTTGGTTGTTGGTCTTTCACCTTTATTGATGAGCTGAAGTCACCGTCCTGGAGGGGAGTGAGATTTAAACCAAACATCTTCACGTGGCCTTGCTAGAAAAGTTTCATTAAGCTTAAGTTGTTTAAACTTCATCTACATTTGGCCTTAAAGAAGCGTGGGTGAACAATTATGCTGTATTTAAAATTCTTTTTTTTTTTTTTTTTTTAACTCACATTTCAGGAAAAGCTTAGTCATGGTGAGTGGAACACGAGTGATTGCTGTATCAGGGCCTGGAATTTGTGTTAGAAGCTTTGTGTGTGAGACTATTAATAACCTGCTGTGATTTTGCCTGGGACTCGTCAGCCTTTTAAAAAAACAACCTTTTTTATCTGGAAGCCATGACAGATGGCCAGGCTATCTGGAGTCGTGGTTCTGAAGACCTTAAGCTCTGACACTTTCTCAGCTGTCTCCTGAACCCCTCAGCTGCTGTCGCTGTTGGTCTTCATCAACAAGTCGCTGCTTCCCTGCTGGCTTTAACACCACTTCTTATACCAGCACATATTTTAGACATAGAAGGAAGTGCCACAAACATTTTAATTTATCAGTCGGATGTTAGCTTTTTTATTTTTATTTCTCCCTGACAGTCATCAACGTTTCCTCCCCAGAGACCTCCGTCAGTTCATATTTTTGCAGTCTCTTAGCTCCTAAAACTCTTTAAACATGTTTTTTTCAATGCTTTTGACTGCTTAATTCAGATATGTCAGGAGTTATCTGGACCATCAGGTGGGAAACACGGTAGATATTTTTAAAAGGAGTGAAACTTGTGTTCCTTCAAAAAAAAAAAAGATGGATCATTTTTCAGTCATATATATTTATTGTCGTAATACATGGGAGCTAGAGGCAACTCAATACACTACCTTTTGTATTTAGGACTCCACAATAATCAATCTTTTAAACCAACTCCATTTGCCTGTGCTTTCCTAATATGGCCAAATCTTCCTGTCCTTGTTTGGTCACTTTCTGTCCATAGGTTCAGTGTTTTCAGCCAGGCCTTTTTCACTTTCCTTGTGTACGTTATATTAATATCTGTATTATCGCCAATGAGCATGCTTTCAGTACACGCCTGCTTCCTGCATCTCGTTTCTTAAACAAATATATTAGTCCTGAATAGCACTTAATTCACAGTCAAACAAGATCATTGTGGGTAAATTTGTATTCATGAGCTCAAAAGCACAAGCCTATAACAGAAAAACGGGACTGTAGATAAGTCGTTCGTGTTCGACACTTGAAAATAAGCCTCGTGAATGAATGAAATCACAACCTATTCGATATATAGTGCACTGTTATAGTGTACTAAAGTTTTAGTACTTTTGATTGCTTAGTTCAGGTATGTCAGGAGATAGGAGTAAAATCTGTATGATAAAAGTAAGGTTATAAAGCAGGAAACTGGAGAATGTAGATGTTAAGAAACCACGTTTCAGACTGCAATAATGAAGCATGCAAGACTTTGACACCACAGAGACGTGCACAGCGAGGTGCCACTGATTTAACATCATAATGAGACTAATAGGGGTAATCAGGTGATAACTACGAACAGGATGTGGCGGTGAGGGAAAACGGGAAACTTTCAAACAGAAATTGTGCATGAAAATAGACTAGGGGTTTGGGATGAGTAAGTAGTAATGGACGTTTATTGCTGGAGTGTTGTCTTGGTCTGTACATTATACAGATGTGTGTGTTGTGGTGATGCAGCCTGCCATGAAGCTGAGTTACTGTTCCCACCCCACAGTTGATTATTTCCCTATAACGGCACATCCCACACTGTTTGATTCGTCTTTTACCACAGCAGTTTGCCAATGCTAACAGTTTTATTTATTCAGTAAACAGTGCATTGTATTTGTATCCATTTATAATTATATTTAATGTTGTTTAATGTTCACACAACGTCAGCTCCTATTATTGGTACCACAGACTTTTGAACCGTGCTGAATATGAATACATATTCATCAATATTACATAATAATAATAATAATAATAATAATAATACTAACAATAATACAACAAATCAAATGCGTTTGTTTGATTTGTTCACTGCAAGCAGCTGGAAGTCTGTACATTTTGACAATAAACCGGATTTGCAATCTGGGGTTGAATAATTTTGGTTGCAGCTGTAAGGCTGTACCTCTGTTTTTGTTTGCACTTTTATTATTCCTGTCATCTCATCGCATGATTTCCTCCAATGGGCACTGGTGATAAAAATCCCCAGAGAATAACAGCATCCTGAAATGCAGCCCAACACATGACTCGGTTTGATAATATACTGTAACTGAGTGTAAATATTTAACTAGGACTTGAATTCGTTTTCCTGTGCATTTGGGTTTATCTGTCGTCCCAATGATTCAAACTTCTTTTTTTTTTTAATTTTATTTTATTTTTTTCTTCTTCTTCTTTCTCTGGTCTAATCAGAGCATCCGGGAGCTTGTGATGGGTCTCCTTCAGCTAATCAGAGGAAGCTCAAGGTTCAGCTGTGTTTCCCTGAACTACTCCGTATCAGCAATTCTCACTGGTCTTATTTTCCTCCCATTGTGCTGTGTTTAGGGGATTAGAGCAGAAGTTTATTGAACTGCAGCCGTTCATGTGTCAGACTGAGCCCCATGAGGTGTTTATAAACCAGATTAATATTTTTATTGGATTATTTATTTATTTATTGGAGAGTGAGAGAGAATTCCTGTAATATATAATATTTTTTTATTATCCTGGAATAATATATTTTTTTTAAAAAAAAACACGGCGTTTTAAACGATTAAAACAATTATATATTAAAACATTCAATGATGGGATAGTGTCAAGCTCCCTGAGTTACTCTTATCACTCAAATTCTTTATGTTCCTATAACAGCCCCAAAGTGTTTCATCTTGTCTTAAGTGGCTTAGTGGTTAGCACGTTTGCCTCACACCTCCAGGGTCTGGGGTTCGATTCCCACCGCTGCTCTGTGTGTGCGGACTTTGCATGTTCTACGGACACTTTAGACATGCCAATCAGCCTACCATGCATGTCTAAAGTGTCCGTAGTGTGTGAGTGCGTATGTGATTGTGATGGATTGGCACCCTGTCCAGCGTGTACCCTGCCTTGTGCCTGATGCTCCAAGGGATAGGCTCCAGGTTCCCCATGACCCTGAAAAGGATAAGCAGTATAGAAGTTAGATGGATGGATCTGTAATACAGGTTAGTTCCTTAATGTTACCAAGACACCGAAGCTCTCTGTCCTGAAGACTTTCACTTGTCTGTCATCTTAAAGTTATAGCTTTACCTCGAGACTCCTTCCATAAATGCTAAATAGAATAAATGCTTACACGTAACCAAATCAAAAATTATATGCGTTTCTAATCCATTCATGTGGAGCGTCTACTGTACAAGTTGCTGTGGTGTTGTAACTATAGAAAAGATAACGGATTTGAACAAGCGCGTTAATATAAACCGGTGATATCAAAAATTAATCACCGCCTTCTGACCAATAAGAATTGAAAATTAAGCAGCGCTGTGGAATAACAATTGCCGATGAATTAATGTACATGTTCAGAAACGTGGCTGGTTTCCAAGCAAGTAGTGTTTATATGCACAGTTGGCCAGAGGTCCATTTTATGTCCTTCAGTGAATCCACTTTGTGTTTGAAGTTGACATAAAGAGACACATGATCTCTGCAACATCACATTAAGCCACAAGCAAAGTGGGATTAAAAAAGAATCCTGGCAGCAAACCAGACCTAAAAGACTTTATTTGGTGTAAATGGTAAGTAGACTGCATACAACAGGCAGACAGGGAGGGAGGGAGGGAGCATGGAGGGGCCCAAAGTCACCAAACTTAGGGGTGTGTCAAATTGCTTTCAGTGCAGCATGATAAAAGCCGGTGGATATTTCTATTTTTACCTCGCTGTGCCTTGGCCCCTTTAGCTCGCTCTGCTGGACTAAAAGCAGCTCCATAACTGCGTACTGGATGAGAACGGGACCGAGCGTGTGGGACGTGTGGGCGCTGTTGCTTTAATAGAGAGTTTCCTCCTCTCTGTGTTTGGATTTGGACATCTGTGGAATATTGCAGAGACAAACCGAGACTGAGAAAAGGGCAGAGTTGTGGATTACGGCGAGTTGACCCTCCTGGTTGCTGTTCCTGTGGACAAGGGAGGAGGAAAATGTCCAGCGAAGGTGACCCAGGAGGACAAGCGTCCACCACAGCACTGAGTACAGTGGCAGTTCAGGCAGGAGACACACAGATTATTGTTGCTGTACTAAAGGTACCAAAGTCTGCATGCTAAATGTTTGAAATCTATAGCCTACCCTTGATTATTGATTTGTATTCTTTTTAAATAGATTTAATAGATAATCAATTATAATAGTATAGATAATAATGAGTTTCTGAGACACCATGTGTCGTGACGCATCACTGTCAGGCTTTAATGGTCCTACCCAAGAGCTACATATGAAATGATTTTACAAATCTAAGATAATATAATGTGGTTAAATAATCATTTTCTTCATCATGACACTTTTAACTCCAGTCTCCCAAATTACAAGGCTATCAATTCTTGAATGCTGTCTTAATTGAACCTGTCAAAATGTGTAGCCTGACTGTAATAGTCTCATGTGTAGAATTGAGGGTTTTGAATAGCAAGTCTGAATAGCTGCACTACAAAAATACACCGTAATCTATACCAAATAGTCTTATAGTACATTTAAAATTACTCACATCATCACAATGTGACACATCATTATCAGCA
The DNA here is from genome assembly GCF_001660625.3 of Ictalurus punctatus. Classification (NCBI taxonomy): domain Eukaryota; kingdom Metazoa; phylum Chordata; class Actinopteri; order Siluriformes; family Ictaluridae; genus Ictalurus; species Ictalurus punctatus. The sequence continues at coordinate 7,511,484 of NC_030421.2, read as the reverse complement.
CAAGCTGAAACTGCTGCCTGTAATAGTCCTGTAATTAATTGGTATATTAACATAGACGGTGTCCTGAGGGATAAACAGTTTTAAAATATTCCTTTAACATAATCTATAATAATCTGGTCTGTGTTTTGTGCTGTACACAATTATGAAGGTTCTGGTTCTACATCTGCTTCTGCTGTAACAGCAGCTTAGTATTTCAGCTACAAGGAACATCACGGGTTTATATTAATCTGCTCGTTCTAATGCATCATCACTGTAGCATCTTACACAGGGGTACATGGTGTCTGGTGGACACTCATTGGAAATGGATCTAAAACCATCTAATCAATGATATGGTGAAGTTTTCTGTGACGAGCGATTTATTTAACATCTTTGAAAGGAGTCTCCAGTGTCAGAGCTTTGTAGACGTCAGACGTAAAGCTGTGGCCTAACTTTTTCTATTATGAGAAAGTCCTCAAGAATGACCATTTTATAGCTGTTATAATATAATATAAGTGATGTAAACTGTTTGATGGGCATTTCTATAACGTTTAACATAACTCTAAATGGATAAAAAAAGGATGATATGACTTTCTTTAATAAAGCAAAAAAATGTTATTAGTGTTAGCAAATTGCTAATAACAACTGGAATAAAATACTGGAGAAAGGTGTTGCAGGAGCATTGCACCACTCGGGCATTGATTATTTTCCTATAACAGCATGCCATGTTGTGTGTTATTCTTTACTTCAGGGCCACTATTGTACTTTTAAGGGTTTAAACTGTGTGTAAGTGTACCTGTACAGTGTCCTTTTCCATGATGATACCTTTATGATTCCTTTGAAGTCATTACTGCAGTGACTGATGTCTTTTTCACTCATATGTTCATATTGTTAACGTATTATTTAAATCTGCAGTAGATCCGGTATCTCTTGTCTTTCCCCATGGACTTTCATCACTAATCTGAAGTGACCTTGGTACTCCAGAGCTCTGATATGAGTGAGTGTGAAAAGCCGTTCAGATCCTTCAACATGTAGGAAGTGACAGCTTCTCTGTTACATCGACCATCTGCGAAGACGGATTTCGCTCACGTATTCAGGAGTGACCGAGGCTCAGTGTCCATCTGCTTCAACCCGACTTTAATTCTCCTGTAGGAAAAGCTCTGTAGCCTTAGATCCTGTACAAAACCTCATGTCTGACACACTGACTTAATGTTAGTGTTTATCAGCCCCTGTGGGAAGCAGGAACTACTCCGCTCGGTACACTGTGACAAATCCCGTCCCATACACAAGCTCTGAATTATTGATCAGGACTCTAGTTGTTCTTTTTTGTGCTTTGGGTGCTGTTTGTTGCTGTCAGGTCGGTTGTTGATGGAGAAAAGAGTGCACGTACATACTGTAGCGAAAGCTATTTTCCAGAGTACTGGCTGCAGTTAAAGGTATGCGCTTAGCGAAGAGTCACACATGCCGGCATAACGATTGCTGCCAACACTCTTAAAATATACAGTGCAGACCATTAAATAGCCATCTGTCCGTATATCTTTCCCGCATTTGTGTCACAATTTAGACCAACCACAGCAACTGTGAAAGGTCGCCAGTGTGCTCAAAATGGCCCTGAGATTTGGGTAATAGGATGATTAACAAGCCAAGGTTGGGTTAAAAGCTAACTAGCATGCCGTGTGTCGTAAGAGTTTAAGTCATAGATACTATATGCATGTATCAGCCATAACATTTAAAACCACTGACACGAGAAGTGAATAACATTTGATTATCTCGTTACAATGGAACCTGTGAAGTGGTGGGATATATTTATTAGGCATCAAGTGAACAGTCAGTTCTTGAAGTTGTTGTGTTGGAAGCAGGAAAAATGGGCACTTATAAGGATCTGAGAGACTTTTACAAGGGCCACATTGTATTGGCTAGACGACTGGGTCAGAGCATCTCCAAAATGTCAGGTCTTGTGGGGTGTTCCTGGCATGCAGTTGTTAGTACCTACCAAAATTGGTCCAAGGAAGGACAACCAGTGAACTGGTGAGTGGGTCATGGGTGCCCAAAGTTCATTGATGCACGGGGGAGTGAAGGCTAGTCCGTCTGGTCAGATCCCACAGATGAGAGCTGCTGTATCGTCTACAATGTGCATGTGAGCATCAGAACTGGATCATGGAGCAATGGAAGAAGGTGGCCTGGTCTGATGAATCATGTTTTCTTTTACATCATGTGGACAGCCTAGTGCGTGTACATCGCTTACCTGGGGAAGAGATGGCGACAGGATGCACTATGGGAAGAAGGCAAGCTGGCGGAGGAAGTGTGATGCTCTGGGTAATGTTCTGCTGGGAAACCTTGGGTCCCGGCATTCATGTGGTTGTTACTTTGACACGTACCACCTACCTAAACATTGTTGCAAACCAAGTACACCCCTTCATAACAACGGCTCTTTCTAACTGAAGTGTCCTCTTTCAGCAGGATAATGCGCCCTGCCACACTGCAGAAATTGTTTGAGGTTTTAAGGAATATGACAAAGAATTCAGGGTGTTGACTCGGCCTTCATATTGCCCAAATCTCAATCGGGGGAACTGAGCATCTGTGGGATGTGCTGGACAAACAACTTTTAAAGGATCCGCTGCTAAAGTCTTGGTGCCAGATACCACAGCACACCTTCAAAAATACATGAAAAATGTCCATTTTCTTTAGAGAACATCCATGTTTCTGTGTTTTTACCACCTTACATAATTTACTATGACCTGTATTCTCTTATACAGCGCTGTGAAAAAGTATATCTCATATTAAATAGTTTTAGATCTTCAAATAAAATATGAAGATCTAAAACAACATAAAACAAAGGCAACCTGAGTAAACACACAATACAGGTTTTTTATTTTTTATTTTTTTATTTTAGTTAATGGAAGCAAAAAAAAACCCAACACTTTTCACCCATGTGAAAAACTAATTGCCCCCTTAAACTTAAAATCTGGTTGTGCCACCTTTAGCAGCAAAAACTACTACCAAACTCTACTGTCTTTCACAGTGTGGTGGAATTTTTTGGCCCACTCTTCTTTGCAGAACTGCTTTAGTTCAACCATAGTGGAGGGTTTTCGAGCTTGAACTGCCCATTTAAGGTTCTGCCACAGCACCTCAGTTTGGTCAAATCAGGACTCTGAATAGGCCACTCAAAGACTTTAATTTAACTTTTTTTTGAGAAATTCAGATTTACTCTTATGCTTTGGATCGTTGTCTTGCTGCATAATCCAGTTGCGCTTGAGTTTCAACTTACGGACTGAAGACCGAACATTCTCCTTTATTATTTTCTGGTAGAGAGCAGAATTCATATTTCCCTCAGTTATTTCAAGTTGCCCAGGCTCTCAAGCAGCAAAGCATCCCCACACCATCACACTACCTCCACCATGCTTGACCGTAGTTATGATATTGTTTTTGTGGAATTCTGTGTTTGGTTTACGCTAGATGTAACGCGACCCCTGTCTTCCAAACGGTTCCACTTTCAGCTGATCAGTCCACAGAACATTCTCCCAAAAGGTTTGAGGATCATCATGGTGTGTTTTGGCAAAATTCAGACGAGTCTTAATCTTTTTCTGGGTTAGCAGTGGTTTTCACCTCAGAACACTTCCACGGACGCCATTTTTGCCCAATGTCTTTCTGATAGTGGAGTCATGAACGGTGACCTTCGCTGATGCAAGAGATGCCTGTCGTTCCTTTTGATGTTGTCCTTGGCTCTTTTGTGACTTGCTGTATGAGTCATCACTGTGCTCTTGGAGGAATTTTGGAAGGTCTGCCACTTCTAGGAAGGTTCACTTCTGTGCAGAATTTTTCCATGTGGAGATAACGGCTCTCACTGTGGTTCTTTGGAGTCCCAGAGCCTTTGAAATAGCTTTGTAACCCTTCCCAGACTGAAAAAGTTCTATTTAAGTGTTGATTTGATTGAACAGGGTTTGCAGTAATCAGGCCTGGTTACGTCTAGTCCAACTGAACCCCATTATGAATGCAGTTTCATAGATTTGTGGAATTAGTAATTACAGGGGCAAATACATTTTTACACAGGCCCAGTTGGTATTGGATAACTTTTTTGCTTCAATAAATAACTATCATTTAAAAACTGTATTTTGTGTTTACTCGGGTAGATTTTTTTTTTTTATTTCTGAAGCAATTTAGTATGAGATGTACACAAAAACAGAAGAAATCAGGGTGGGAGGTGCAGTAAAATCTGTACTTTATTTTATTTTTGTACTGTATTTTAGTATATATATATATACTTATTAAAGAATTTTCTTAGTTTCTTAGCTTTGTATCGTCATTACATGTTTTGTATTGTAACTTACATATCCCACCGAGATATGTAAATTGTGACCCTCAAAATGGACTAAACCAGTGAAGCACTGAAAGTTGTACCTGTGAAAATGTTAGTGTTCTTTAAATACTTTACGCATACACCCAGTGCACCACCTATTAAATTACATATGAAATATAACTTTTACACAAATACCTGCACTAGAAATGGCTAAATTGGAGGCACAGCTTAGACTTGTCTTTAGTTTGGCATTTTGTTGACGTTACACCCATAGCTGTCTTAATCTCTTTGATATGTGCTTCTAGTTTGAACAAAAACTGTCATAAATCATTTTAAATGCAAAAGTCTATATATCGGCACTTTTATATGTGCATAATTACCATAAATCGAGGCAGTGAATACACAAGTTGCATTGTAGTGATAATAGGGAAGTGTTTACAGTTCTTGGCATTCACAGGAAGTGCACCCGTAGGTTTTGTGTTTCATCTCTACGTAAACATGGCCTTGGTTTGTCGTCTCTGTGTCTATTCATGTGTGTGTGTGTTTTTGCAGTGTGGAGAGCTGGTTCAGCTGCAGCTGACTGAAGCCCATCCGGACCTCCTGGAGATCGGAAACAATCAGGACGAAACCAAGAAACTTCTAGAAGAGCATGATCAACTTCTATTCAAACTGAAGGTTCAGCATCTCCATCATTACATTTCCTGAGAGTAATATCCAGCTGCACATATCATTATCTCACTACCAAACAGGAAGACATCAAATAACATTAAAATAACCACGTAACACTGTAGCAGCAGCAAGAAAAACAACAACATTCTTTATATTCCCCACAATGTAGCCCATCGTTCATGTCCAGACATGCTGCACTGTATGCGCTTCTTAAAATATGCAACAATGCTATGTAGCTAACGTAGATAACATGTAATGGAAGTCTCATATCTCATATGGAAAATCTTTCCTGTAGCTATCTTCCTCAAACCAAATCCAGATACTGTCTTAAGGACGCGGTGTGACTTACTGTCGTCTATAAACATGAACAAATCTTCACTGTGTCGCTGAAAGCTGTGACATTATGGGGGGGGCCATCTGGGGCAACCAGAATTCTTGACTTTCTCTGTTCAATTTGGTTTTATTCCACTCCCTAGGCTTCGAATCCCAAAGTTTGAGGGTGGATGATGACATAGTTCCACTTCTAGTTACATTTTAAATGTGTAAACCGGAGCTATATATAATTGTGACAGAACTGATGGGCGTGAGGAGAACGAGGACGTTGAAGGCAGGCATAAGAGGACACGGTGACATCTTTATTTTGGGTTTCTCTCTCAAACAAACAAATCAATGTTTTGGAAGGAAAAATATCATGTTTGGGAAACTTTAATAGTTATTAAAACAGACTTCTCAAGAGAGTCAATATTGGCCTTCAGTAACTTATTATTATTATTTATTTTTTTAAAAATCTACAATGTGAATAATATTTTCATTTCTTTAAATGGTAGGATATGCTGCTTAAAAAATAGAGAAAGGTTTATGCACTTTATGACCTTTTTGTATTATATTATAATTCATTCTTAACCCAGATAGATCTCATGATATGTTAAGAGACGCACAAAATTCCACATCATGCCATTACCGTTAGCGTAGTACATAATGACCTTTCTGATATAACTTGTGAAGGTTTCCTCATTAGGCTATGTCCTAATATTGTTACATCACATCCCCCTCCCTCTCTGGATCATGTCCGACTTACAGGTTTGCCTTCATCACTGACCTTCTAGCCTTGTTTCGCTTGCTGCTCTCATTTATATTGCTTTTGCCTGCACAGAGCGTCCTCTTCCTCTTGCCAGCAAACGCTGATTTATATTATTTCCACAGAATGCACTTTCTTTCCAGGCCTCATTATAGCTCCTGCTCCCCAGTGCTTCTCATGCCAGCTGCTTCAGTCTCTGCTCTGTCATGTGTCCAAGTCAAAAATCCTCAATGTGTGTTGAACTAGAGCTGCTATTGTATTCCATATCTATTGCAGTTTGTCCATCACAGATGACGCCCTGCTTTGCATTTGCTTAAGACGCAGATTCAGTATGCAAGGTACATAGTAAACATCACAGTAAGAACTGACATCTTATAGATTGATGGACAATGTAAAGTCATTGCTAGTATGACTGGCTAACAGAGTAACAGACGCAGTACTTACACATTTACACGGTATTACGTAAATACTTTATGGTATGGAACTAAATACTATTAAATGGTATGAAATAGACAGGTTTGGATCAATGGGTAAATTAGTGAATCTATCACAATAGGATTTACAATAGCCTATGTAAGGAATAAAACATCTGGGGTCTGCTGTTCTAGAAAAATAATCAGTGGTGCAACCCGACCCAACGTGAAGTCACTTTTACTACCCAGAAATTGATTATTTTCCTATAACCACATGTCCTGAAGTGTTGTATAAAATACCATGGCATTTTGCCAACACTTACGTTCTTTCTTAATGAAAAAATACCGTCATACTTTTCTCTGTATAGTTACGTTTAATATCATGGAACGTCTTCTAAGCAAGTTAGGTCCTGCTATCGCTTATGTTGTAGCAGCAAGAAACAGTCTAAATGAATAAGCTTGTCATGTTACTGAGAAAGTGCAAAGCATAAACTCCTCCGTCTTGACTTTCTCCGTGCCGAAAAACATAAAATGTTAAAGCTCGGCCTGTTACAAAGCACTGACACTGGAGACTCCTTCCGTGAACGTTAAATAAACGTCTCCTGACAGAAAAGTTCCCCGTATCGACACGTATGTGGAGCGTCTACCGTACAAGTCAATGTGAATGAACTGTTGCGACTGAAACAATGGCGTATTAGGATGAGCGTGTTAATATAAACCCGGGATTTGCAGCTGCACTACTTTCTGGAAAATGTATCGACACGTTCTGACTAATTATAAATGATGTGGTTGAAGACTTTAGGATGTGCTGTAATGGGGAAAACAATCCATTTCGGGGTGGTAACAGTAACTCCGGGTCGCATCAGGATCAGGCCACATCACACCTTGAGCACTGATTATTTTCCTATAACAGCATGTCCGCAAGTGTTTTATTCAACTGTGTCATTAATGGCAAAAAAACAACAACAAAAGAAGAACTTTTTTTTAACGGCTTTGTCACTAGTGCTTTTATTTAGACCGAAAGTTTGACTTCACAGTGGTGTGTAAGTATATTAATGTTTATATCGTTTACGTTTGTTCGCTGGGGGCGCATGGTGGCTTCGTATTTAGCACGTTTGCCTCACACCTCCATGGTCGGGGGTTCGCTTCCCACCGTGGCCCTGTGTGTGCGAAGTTTGCATGTTCTCCCCGTGCTGTGGGGGTTTCCCCCGGGTACTCCGGTTTCCTCCCCCAGTCCAAAGACATGCATGGTTGACAGACATTGGCATGTCCAAAGTGTCCGTAGTGTATGAACGGGTGTGAGAGTGTGTATGTGATTGTGCCCTGCGATGGATTGGCACCCTGTCCAGGGTGTACCCCGCTTTGTGCCCGATGCTCCCTGGCTCCAATAGGCTCCAGGTTCCCCGTGACCCTGAAAAAGGAGTAAGCGGTAGAAGATGGATGGATGGATGGACGGACATTTGTTTGTTGATGTAAGGTCGGATATCGTAGGCCGTAAAAAGAGAAAAATAGGAGGACTGATATCCATTCTAACTTGTTTCTCAGTGCTGAAACTTTTTTGCCACTGCTTTTACATTTGCATTCACACATCCAGCAACACAATTCCAGCTCAGAAGACCGAGTGGCTTTTTGCTCATGGGGCTGAACGATGGCTTTTCTAGCAGTTTCGAGATTTGACGCCTCGGCTTGTTGGTTTGTTTACGCTCTGGCAGATCTGCACTAGCATGACGATTTGTTTTCCAGGTAGAGAACAAAGCCCTTATATAACTCCGTCTGCATGAGAACGTCTGCCAAAATGTCATAAATGTAAATGTGTAGTGGGACTTTGGACATTAACATTGACTTGTTTTGTTAGGTGCCATACACAGGGTTTTTGGTTTGTGGAAAAACTGTTTCAGTGTTGATGTGAATGCCCCATTGCGACTGTGAAATGCTTTCAGTTGTTCTGGATTAGCATAAACAGCGCTGTGTGCTTATCCAGTGAGGGGGGGTAAATTTAAAATCCAATCCTGCAAATTAAGCCTTTCATTAAAATCAAGCTTTAGCAGCAGTACACAAATCATTTACATTGCACGAATCGTCTGTATAGCTGGTAATTTTTCCACTTCATCTTTCATCAGTTGTTGGTGTTTCATCAAGTGAGCAGTGTGTTACGAGTAATCAGAGTTAAATTACTTACCAAGGTAATGTGAAACTGTGTGGCAGAGAAATGAAGGAGGCGTGCGGGTGCTGCTGGAGGAGGCGGATAAGACGGCGGAGGAGAACGAGGGCGAGGAGGACGTGTACAAGGCCATGGCTCTGTCTCTCAGTGAGGCCTGGAAAATGTTAGTGAGCCACCTGGAGAAACGCCGCTCACTCCTGCAGCTGGCCTGCCACTTCTACGACCACGCCCTGGAGGTGAGAGAGACGAGCGTGACATGATGTATTGTTCTTATTTTAATAGGTAAAGAATATCACCGTTTAATGTGGACAATTATCTTGATCGATACTGTAAAAGGCTGAAGAGATGAAACACATGGAGTGAAAAAAACAGGAGTGCATTAAACGACACTCTTACAAACACTTTACACAGGCCAGCTCACCGCGGGCACGTTAGAGACTCGTTTGTGTGACGCAATGCCATCGTGAAGCATCCGGTTTGACGTTCAGAATGTTTGCGTCTTTTGTTATCATGCAGTAAAGTGAGCGAGGTGATGGGGGGGATAAAGAGAAACAGAAGGGTGAAAAATACAAAGTGGGAGAGAGATATGGAAAACTAGAGAGAGAGAGAGAGAGAGAGAGAGGGGATGGTGTGAGTGAGTAAAAGAAGAGAGAGAGGATAAACAGAGAGGCATTGGGGAGAGAGAGGATGGTGTTAGTGAGTAAAAGAAGAGAGAGAGGATAAAAAGAATAAGAGGGAATGGGGAAAGAGGGGATGGTGTTAGTGAGTAAAAGGAGAGAGAGGATAAAAAAAGAGGGATTGGGGAGAGAGGATGGAGAGAGGGGGGATGTTGTGAGTGAGGAAAAGAAGAGAGAGGGTAAAAAGAATAAGAGGGAATGGAGAGAGAGAGAGGATGGTGTGAGTGAGTAAAAGAAGAGAGAGAGGGTAAAAAGAATAAGAGGGAATGGGGAGAGAGAGAGAGAGAGAGAGAGAGAGAGAGAGAGAGAGAGAGAGAGAGAATGCATATGCATGATTGATAAGACTGCAGTACAGCAGACTCTCATCATTCCTCTCTGCACTATTGTTCTGTTCTCTCTGTGTTTGTGTTTGTGTGTGTGTGTGTGTGTGTGTGTGTGAGTGAGTGCTTTGTTTATTTTCAAAGTAACAGCTGTTTCCTCTGTTTTTTTCTTCTTCTTCTTTTTCTTCTTCTTTTTTCAAATTTGATTTGTATTTTTTTTTTTCCCTCAAGCCATTGCTTTGAAATTAGTTTTGGGAATTCACACTGAGCTGAAATTAGACATAAAAGAACAGGGCAGAAATGAAAAGATACAAAGTCTTTCATGGATTGGACTGAAAAAGGAAATATTTGGGATTGTGTGTATTTATTTCCAATCAGTACTGAGTGTGCTCTGGGACAGAAGATTTCAACGAACCTCGACTTACTGTGGTGACGACTGTAATAAATGAAACTGTAATAAATGACGTTGTACCACAGCGGCATTTCATTCTCTGCTCAAATAGTGCTGATTAATTTATAATAGCAGCTTTGACGGTTTTGCAGGCTGTAATTCAAATCACAGGTTCAAAGGTGTTCTGGTTTCTATAGTTACGACACTATACGTGAATTTGATCAAACTGATTCTCGGTGCTTTTCTCAGTACAGAGGACACGTGTGAATCGAACACTACAGAGACATTAAATTGTTTGAGCGTTCCTTTAAAATTTCTAAATGCGGCACCTGTCATGCATGTGTCAATTAGACATGAATAGTGAAGGTTTTAATCAGCAGGTCATGTTTATTCATTTCCTGTCTGTGTGACTGTAGTTCGCCATTCAGATTGATGAAGCGGAGGAGCTGCAGTGTGCTGGACGCGAGCTGAACACTGACGTGTGTTTAACTGAGCTGAAGCACAAATACAGCAGGGTGAAGAGAGGTGAGTGATATGTTCACACACACACGTCTGTCTGTCTGTCTATCTGTGTAGGTGTCTTTTTTACATTACATTTCATTCTATATATATATATATATATCGGTCCGTCTGTCTGTATTACAGTACATTTATCATTCTATATATCTGTCCATTTGTCTGTGTGTTACATTATCATTTTATTTGTCCATCTATTTGTCTGTCTGTCTCATTTGTCCCTCTGTCTGTCTGTCTGTCTGTCTATGTCTCTGACTTTTTGCACAGTACGTTATCACTCTATTTATCTATTCATCTATTTGTCTGTCTGTTTATTTGTCCCTCTGTCTGTCTGTACATCTATCTATCTATTTGTCTATTTATCTGTTTTTCTTTTGATTGGTCTGTCTATATCTGTCCGTGTCTAGCTGTCTATTGATCTCATTCGTTCATTCATTTTGTCTTTCTCTGTATTGCACATTGTTTGTCCACTTTTCTATCTCTCTATCTGTTGTGCTATCATTGATTTTATTGTTCTACTAGTCTGTTTGTCATTCTATAAGTCCTTTCATTCTTCTGTCTATTCTACCTATAGTTGTATCTGCTTTTCTTGATCTTTTTTTCTTTTTGAAATGAATAATGAGGATATGGTTAGGGGGTCAGTGGCGGCTTGACAGGTAAGGCGTTGGGTTACTGATCGAAAGGTCGGGGTTCAAGCTGCCACTGTTGGGCCCTTGAGAAAGGCCCTTAACCCTCACTGCTCCAGAGGGCTGTATCATGGCTGACCCTGCGCTCTGACCCCAACTTCCTGACATGCTGGGGTATGCGAAGAAAAAATAATTTCACTGTACTGTAATGTATACGTGACCAATAAAGACTCATTATCGTTATAGAGAGGTACACTTGCACTGATCTCCTGAGTGAACATGACCTCTGACCTGCACTTCACTGTGATGTGTGTGTGTGTGTGTGTGTGTGTGTGTGTGTGTGTGTGTGTGTGTGTGAGAGATGAGACGAGACTCTTGGAGTCTCATTTCCGTGACACAGCAGTGTATTATCCACACCACTCTGACCGATCAGGCTGTAATGAAGAAGAATTACCACGCCACTAATGGTATATTTAGTTGTGAAGCTAAGGAATTGAGTGCTAGTGGAATAAATCTAAACGTGTCTGTGTGCTGTACACAGTAATAAAAACATAATAGTTTTAACCCTTATATACACACTTACCATGTGCAGGAGGCATGAAAAAGTCTTTTTACCACGAGTATTTATTTGTCTTGATAAATGAATATTGACATAACGATAACATTATTGGTGCTTTAATTATTCCCCTATCGTAAAGTTCAAAAGTGCGCCATATGGATTTAATCCCACTGTGTGAACCTTCAGGGCTGCTGCAGAAGTCCATGCTGGCGCTGAATAAAAGTTACGAGTTGTTGGATTTCCTGAAGCGCTTCGAGGCTGAGGAGGCTCTACGGTATGGAGGCGGAGCACGCGGTGCTCGTAACAGCTACAGGAAAGTGGATGGACTGATGGAGCTCCTGCAAGACCGACGCAGGGCAGTCGACCAGTGTATGGCTCGACAAATCCACCATCAGGACGTGAAGAACACGATCTCTGAGTGGGAGAAACAGGAACAGGAAGTAAGTGACTTGATGGAAGAGTATACTAGAACTAACAAAACAATTTATTTACTTATTTATTTATTTTTACAAAATGTCACTTTGAAACATGAAGGGGAATGTCAGATTTTTTTGCGCGGTTGAAGCCATATTTAATAGGTAGTGTAGTACTGTAATGGAATGAATAACATAATGCAATCCTGCTAGCTACTAGGCTAGTGAATTGATAAAACCTGATCAAGGACGCAGAGAAGTTACAGAGAGATAACGTAGCTTTAAACTGAATCCAATCCCACATTTAGAAACCAAACCAGTCTATTAGTATAGTGTATTCACCATAAGAAAGCAAAACCAATCATGAAGCTATACTGTATACTGCTCCTGAGAGTCCAGCCAATCTAAAAACCTTCAAAAATCTGCCAGCCTGCATTTCTTTCAAACCAACTTTGCATGTTCATTTGCCTCGCACCTCCAGGGTTGGGGGTTCGAATCCCGCCTCCACCCTGTGTGCCCTCAGAGTTCGCATGTTCTCCCCGTGCTTCAGGGGTTTCCTCTGGATAATCCAGTTTCCTCCCCCAGTCCAAGGACATGCGTAGGCTGATTGGCCTGTCCAAATTGTCCGTAGTTATGTTAATGTGTGTGACTGTGCCCTGCGATGGGTTGGCACCCTGTCCAGGATGTCCCCTGCCTTGTGCCCCGAGTTCTCTGTGATAGGCTCCAGGCTCTCGGCAGTACAGAAAATGGCTGGATGTAAAGAATTTGAATAATAAAGAATTTGCTATCAAACTGTTAATAGGCGTCTATGTTGTAGCGGACTAGTTAACTGTATTTGCTAGCTAACTAGCTTCCGACTGAACCAAACAGGAAGTGTTCGTGATGATCGGATTTGGCGACCAATTCCATTGCCAATTCCATGCCTAGCTCCCTCACTACTGCAGTGTTGGTTCAACGAGATATCTATGTGTCTTTCTGAGGAATCAAAATCGAGTTTTGCTACAATTTGGGCTGCGGTTCTGAAATGGTGAAGCCTACAGTACACAGGGCACCATGAAGAGACATGGTGGGCACGCAGCCATATGTAGGGTCATTGCGATGGAAATGAACAATTTGCTCTTTTATGCTACCAGTAATGCTGAAGACTTCAATTAATTATTTAAAGACTTTTACACATTACCGTATATTGCTTGGTTAAGATGGACATAAAAATAAATAAATAAATAATAATAATAATAATAAAAACAACTACAATATCGGGTTCTGTTCACAATTCCTTTTTTTGAATTGACATTTTTATTTAAATTCTGCCATCTCATGGAGATTCTCTCTCCCCTTGAGGATTTGTACCTCGATATCTCTAAAGCTGTTTGCAAGGCTTTGTTTATAAAAGTCCTGCAACTGTTTGCTCTCTTATCCACTTTGCCATGTAGGTAACGCGCTGGTTTAAGGAAAATGCCGACCCGTTCTTGGAGAGGAATCAGATGGGCTCATCCCTGTCTGAAAGTGAGGAGTTACTGCAGGAGCATAAAGAGTTTGAACTCAAAGCCAAGGTAGGGCTCGTTTTAGAAGGAATTTTACAAGCACTACAGAAATACAGATGAGGAATATAACTTTTCCTGGAATGGCTGGAACGCTTTACATCTTTACTGTTACGTCCTGGAACTGAAATGGACTTGATTTGAAGTTATATATATATGTTTATACATCACATCTCCATAAATTTATTCCATTTACTGAAGTAGGGGGGGGGGGAATAAAAATCAATAAAATGACTTACGATTTAGTAAAAGTTGTGACTGAATAAGTGTTCACCCCATTGCTGTGTCTGGTGCAATGTTCTGGATTACTTTATAAACGTTTTTAAACATATCCCAAACCTGGAATTATCCACAGAGATCCACTAAATCCTTTGTGTATGGAAAAAAATGGAGAGAAGAAGGCAGAACTGCAACTCTGCCTAAAGGAGACCGTCCACTAAATGTCAGTGACCAGATAAAAAGGGGATTAGTCAGAGAAGCAACCAAGGTATCATGGGTGACCTTTGAAGGAGCTGGAGAAATCCATAGCTCTGATGGGAGAAGCTGTTCACAGGACAACTCTCCACAAAGCCGGCCTTTATGAACGAGTGGAAAGCAAGGGAAATCCTTTTTGAAGTTTGCCAAAAGGCATGTTGCAGACATAAATAAATAAATGTGGATAATGTTCTGATGAAATCAAAATGTAATTTTTTGGCCTCGGAACAAATCGCTTAACTGCTCTTCACCCTGAGAACACCTGCAGTGAAGCATGATGGTGGTTGCGTCATGTTGAGTTACCCATGGCCTCTTGGTTGCTGACCGAATTCCAATTAAATATAAATCAATCGACTAGTGTATAGTAGATAGGAGATATTTTATTGCTGATTGTGCTGTAAATATTGAAACCAGTCTGCCTGTGATGACTCGCCGTACTAATATCTGATGTGCTTAAATGCTCTGTGCAGCAATGGACCCCTGTGGTTGAGCGACTTCTCCAGCAGGCATCTGAGCTCCTTTCCTTAAGCGATCATGCAAAGCTTGACTCCATCTCAGAGAAAAGTCAGAATCTGCGCACCACAAACGAGCAGTTCTGGGATCTAATGATGTGTCGACTGGGACATCTGCACGAGAGCAACAGCTTCTTCAACAGCGCTAATAAAGTGCGTGAGCGAGGCAGTAAAATGCAGCTGGAATTACCGTTAATGGCTCTGATGACTTGGCTATTCGACTTAGTGGTGCAGTACACTTGAATCATCACAGACAGTAAATTAAAGAGACTGTGAGTCTCATGATGAAGGAAAAAAAAACACCCTTGTTATGCTTCTTCAATTAATTAAGTGAATATATTCAATTAATAATAAATTCCTTTGATTTAGTCCTACATTAATTTAATTTAGCAATTAATTCCTTTAATTCAAGTGAATGTGTGGCTTCATGTTAAAAAGATGATGAACAGGATTAATAATTATTATGATAAATTTATCTCCTCTGTTGAGTCCAGCAAGATGAGAGTTTGGAGATGTTGTAAACATAAAAAATAGCTGGTTGTTCAAATTATTATAATTTTTTTTATTTTTTAGAGATGTAAAATAATATTACAGTCTTTTATAATTTAACCACACTCACTTTTTTTCTTTTTTTTTCCCTCCCCATTGTGTTGTTCATTCTCTCTATTGCTTTCTTTTCTTTGTCGCAAATAGTTTTTGATTTGTTGGTCAATTTTATTTGAGTTTTCTACTAGTTATATGTTTTCCTTTTTTTTTCCTTTCTCCTTCTCTTAGGAGTGGCTTTAATACCAAAAAAACCTCCCCAAAAACTTATTTTGCTAAGGACCTAATATGATAACTAAGTTATAATTTTAGCTGGATAAGAATTTTATGTAAATTTATTAAGCTAAAGGTTGATATTACTTTAATTTTAGGGAACGGATCACCGAGTGAATAAATGACCAGTTTAAAAGAGCATAATATTAATGTGCATTGTGGAATGAAAAATTGAGGAAACATGCTTTTAAATCACCATGAGGCATAGGAACTGTATAACTACTAAGCTGGAATGTTTTCTTTGACGGTCTAATGCATGTCGGTGGATACTGGAATTATTTCAGGTCTGAAGGTTAGTTAATGTGTGGAGTCCTGCAAAATTTGTTAATCTCCTTGCTCCAACACAACTGATCCAACTCACAGATCACATGACCAGTTTTAGGAGAGAAAATCTGCATATCCTAAATTTGCTGGACTCTTGCAAAAAGTTGATGTTTTAGTTTAATGTATTTTTGAAAATATACACTTATTTCAAATCTGATGACTGCAACACGCTCCAAGAAAAGTTGGGACGGTCGACCTTTTACCCCTGTGTAACATCACCTTTTCTTTTAATAACACTTATTAAACGTTTAGGCGCTGAGTGAAGACATGAGTTGGTTAAGTTTTGCAAGTGGAATTTTCCCCCATAAATCCATTATGTATTTTTCAGCTGTGCAACTGTACGAGTCCTTCGTTGCCTTATTTTGTGCTTCAAAATGTGCCACACATTCTCAATTGGAGACAGATCAGGACTGTAGTAGGCCAGGCTTAGCACCCACACTCTCCGTTTACGCAACCATGCACTTGTAATCCGGGCAGAATTTGGTTTGGCGTTGTCCTGCTCTGGATGGCAGCATATCTTGTTCCAAAATGTGTACATATCTTTCTGCATTAATGATTCCGTCATAGATGTGCAAGCTACCTATGCCATGGACACTGACATGCCCCCTATACCAAGACAGGCGCCGATAACAGCTTGGATTGTCCTTTTCCTCTTTGGCCTGGAGAACATGACGTTGGACCAAAAAACACGATTCCACTGTGCTACTGTCCATTTCAGATAAGACCAAGCCCAGAGAAATCAGCGCCTCTGGACAGTGTTGATGTACGGCTTCTACTTTGCATAGTAAAGCCTTAATTCGGGTTCCTCTCAAGGTTTCTTCCTCTTAAAACATCTTAGGGAGTTTTTCCTTGCCAACGTCGCCACTCAGTGGCTTGCTCAATTGGGATAAATTCGCACCTTTAATATCTGTATACCATGTTGATATTTCTGTAAAGCTGCTTTGAGATAATGTCTATTGTAAAAAGCGCTATACAAATAAAATTGAATTGAATTGAATTAACTTGCATCTGTGGATGCAGCGGCGAATAGTGTTGACTGACAAAGGTTTACCATGAGGGTTTTTATGACGGTGACGTCTGAGGGATCGGAGATCACACGCATTCGGAAGTGGTTGTCTGCCTCGCCCTTTATGCACAGAGATTTGACCGGATTCCTTGAATCTTTTCATTATACTGTGCACTGTAGAAGGTGAAATGCCCAAAATCCTACCGATTTGTCTTTGGGGAATGTTCTTCTCAAAGTGTTGGATTATTCGCTGACGTCTCTGTTGGCAGATTGGCGAGCCTCGACCCATCCTTGCTCTTGAAGGACTAGGCCTTTTTTGGAGACTCCTTATGTACTATGATTAGACGATTGCCTCACCTGTTTCACATCACCTTCTTATTTCAACTTGTCACATTGCTATTAGTCCTAAATTGCCCCTGTCCCAACTTTTTTGGAACATGTTGCATGCATCAATTTCAAAATAAACATTTTTCTTTAAAAAAAACCAACAACTATGAAGTTGATTAGTTAAAACATCAAATACCTTGTCTTTATACGTTTTTTGTTTAAATATAAGTCAAAGTACATTTACAAATCGCTCCTCTTTGTTTTTATTAGCATTTTCCATACTGTCCCAACTTTTTTGGAATTGGGATTGTATATACTAATTTGTGCTAGATGACAAGTTTGGGGGGAAAAACCATCAGATGCTATATACAAAAGATAAGATGGAACTGCTAAAAAAAAAAAAAAACCATTTAAAAAGAACCTCCAGTAGTTTTTCTCCTTAACGATACTTCTAAAGGTCTTCTGATACAGCACACTGTCACACTGCTTTATTCTTCTTCTTCAGCCACTGCAATATTCTTCAAGTACTAAGCATGTCCCATATTTGCTGCCTCTTTGTGGTTTTCAGGCATTTGAAATCTTGGGAACCATTGAGAGCACCATTAAGGGGTTGAGGACTTGGACTGTGCAGTTGACCGAGCTGGCTAAGAAGCACGAAGAGCTGCATCGTAGTATTAAAGATGCGGCTGCTGAACCTCTTCAACGAGGACAGCTCATACTTCAGAAGCTCAGTCCACAGAGGTGAGACATTCAAGAGCTGATACTTCAACAGCAGTGTAAGCATACGCTTACAGCACTGGTCACCAACCCTCTTCCTTGAGTTCTACCTTCTGCAGGTCTCATCTCCAACCAAAATCTAACACCTGTTTTAGCTGATCAAGAACTTCTTAAGGCAATGATTAGATGGTCAGGAGGGCACGATTATGGTTGGAGCTGAAGGTAGATCTTCCGGAACAGTGTTGGGGACCACTGGCTTGCAGTGTATGCTCATAAAAAAATAAAAATTAGGGTACCCCAAAAGGGGATTCTATAGAAGAACTTTTAGCTTCCTAAAAGTAAAGATACCAGAGAAGTTTCTTGAAAGTGACACCATTTTACACTGAATTTTGGTCCATGTTTCTTTGTTTCCACAGTAAACCGAATAATCATTTTCCACCACAAAGATCCTTCTATGTAAGGGGTACATTTAGGGTATTGCAGCCACACAGCTACACGCTCTGTCTCTGTGTGGGTTTCATCTGGATTCTCTGGTTTCCTTCCACTTCCCAAAAACATGCCAGTAGCTGCATTGGCTATGCAAAATTTCTGCTAGGTATGAATGTGTGAGCATGGTGCCTTGTGATGGACAGATGTCCTATCAGGGGTGTATTCCTGCCTCATGGCCATTTTCCCCTCATGGAATATTCCCTGGATCCACCACAACCCTGATCAGGGTAAAGATGATATCTTCAACTGTTTAAAGATGAATACATCTGTGCCTGTAACAGCTTCAAAGCACTGCACAAAACAAAAAGTAGAAAGTATCCACATTTGGTCCATCCACCTGTTAAACTCTTATTATCAATACAAATGAGCTTCTATTCATTATCTTTCATTAGATAGAAAACAGTCTAGATGGAAAAAAGGTCCTTACATTTTTGTGTATTTTTTAATTTTTCTCTAGTTACTACACCAATAAAAGTTACTGTTTTACTTAGCTTGGGTGTTTTTATGGCAGTGCCCAAGTTGGAGGTGTACAAAGGATGCTGGGATACATCAGAGAGCGGGTGGATGGGCTGAGCAAGCAGTGTCAGGCCTATAGGGAACTTGCTGGGAAGAAACAGCAGCTGCTGAGCTCCTTCGATGATCTGGAGGAAAAGGTAAAACGGAAAGAGATTTCACTCTCAATCAAAAAGCGTAACATTCACCTTACAACTCAAAAGTGCACATCACCTGATATATGACATGCAGTGCAAGGTGAGGTGTCGAGTGAACTTTTGAACATCTCTGAAAGCTTAATGTAGTCGTACTGGAAGGTTATGTCTAAGTGATAAATCGCCAAGCCAGATTTCCTTGGAATTGCGTGTTTTAATACTATGAATAGCAACGTTCTGACCACTGTGTGACGTCAGTCTTCTGTGCATTCTCATCAAGCCAAGTGACACTCTTAGACCTCCACTCTGTTGTAAAACCATGGTGTCACGACCCAGTCTAAGTTGAGCCACACAGAGTAAAGGGAAAGACCTCTAAATAAGGGAAGCCAGGAACAACAGACACAGAGATTTCAGTGAAGTTATGGTGTATTGTACAAATCAGCACGTGTATTTACACAACTATACGTAGAACACAAGACCAGGCTTATCTTCAGGGTGGGCCAAGGCCAAATAATAAAACAAAAGAACTCTTGGTTTAGAGAGCTTTTTTACCTAAAAGAAAAACAACAAAAATACAAATGTACTTCCGTAGTCCAAAGACAGAGACAAAAAGGACCCCACTCCCAAAAGAAATGGCAGCCACACTCCTACTACCGGTAAACCGAGTGAAACATATATACAGTTGTGAATATGTACACTTAAACAGGAACAGGGATAACCAAACTTGGTCTTAAACAGGCAAAAGTCAGAACCAGAACAAAGAATACTAGAACCACAAGGGCAAACAACACAAACCTAACACCACCAAATCACAGGTAACCATCTCCAACATCCTCCTCTCCTAACACCACCAAATCACAGGTAACCACCTCCAACACCCGCCTCTCCCAACACAACCAACTCACATGTAACCACCTCGGACCTGCACACAAAACATGGCACAATACACACACAACAAGATTTCCCACCTCAAAGGTTAGTGGGTTGTAACAATGGTAACATTCTGTTCTACTTCCTTTTGTTCTACACTGCTAGGTTGGTCTCAACTAGTAGAATCCAAACAATGACAGACAGCACTTATAAAAATGGTTGACGCCATAATTTAAGATTGAAAGTTACTCAAAGTGTTGATTCTTCTGTGCTACAGAATTTAGTTGTATCTTTCATATAATTTATTTATGTTTCGAAAATGAAAAAAGCAGTCAGAAAGAATAAACCAACCTACCTCTTTGCCTGGATTTGTAAAGGAATTCCAATTTTCATTTGGATTCGGAGCAAGCTCTTTGATTCATGAAGGAGTGCTGGAAGGAAATGATCTTTGTCAAAGGCTGTGCAGCTAACTGCAATTTGTTGCCACAATTTTTTGCCACAGGCAAGATTCTTGCCTTCTAAATGAAAGCAATTTACTTCATTCTGCTATTCTGTGCTGGAACTTGGTACCAAAAAAAAACATGAAGGCCAAAATGTTTTGTTCCATTCCAGATGGTAATTATTATAGCTGTCTGTAAATTGCCATTTTTTGAATATTAGGGAAGAAGCTGTGTGAAGCAGAGCTACACTTTTGATCACACTGGCTGCTTTTCTAACATGCTTCTCTCTCCAGATTTCCAGCTGGATTAAGAGTAGTAATGGTGTCTTATCCAGTAGTACAGAGCCTGGTTTCTCACTCTCTGAGGCTGAGGAAGTGCTCAATAAACACCTGGAGTTATCCACACATACACAGGTGAGCTTAATTTACACACATATATACAAGTGAGTACAAACTCTGGTAAGTGTTAATCAGTCCTACACATCGGCTTGGAGGAATTTCGTCCCATTCCTCAGTACAGAACGGCTTCAGCTCTGGGATGTTGGTGGGTTTGCTCATATGAACTGCTTGCTTCAGGTTCTTCCACAACATTTTATACTGGATTAAGGTCAGGACTTTGACTTGGCCATTCCAAAACATTAACTTTATTCTTCATTAACTGTTCTTTGGTAGAACAATTTGTGTGTATAGTGATGACTCATACCAGCACTTCACAAAAGAGCTGTGAAATGCCATGGCTTGCATGTTGACAAACACAACACCAGCTTATATACCATATATACATACAGTCCATACATACGCGCACACACACATAAAATGGAACAGCGACTTCTGCCTGCTTCTTTTGATGAAGTTCCTTTATTGACATTAGTACGGACACTTGTATCAAACATTACTTGTGCATGCTTATAAATAGTAGATACTCTAGAATCCAGTTGCAATAAACCATAGTCCTAATAATGTTGTCATTGGTGGCTTGACGGTTACTGATCGGAAGGTCAGGGGTTCAGGCAGGAGCACTGCCAAACTGCCACTGTTGGGCCCTTAAACAAGGCCCTTAACCCTCTCTGCTCCAGGGGTGCCGTATCATGGCTGACCCTGCACTCTGACACGAAACTCCTAACATGCTGGGATATGCGAAGAAAAAAGAATTTCACTGTGCTGTAATGTATATGTGACCAATAAAGACTCATCATCATAACTGATTAGGCATTGATTAAATGATACGATATAAATCTGGCACAATGTAATGCTTTCCTAACTTTCCACAGAAAGCATTTTATCCAAATCATAACCCCCATTTACTCAACACAATTCCCTGCTAGTTTTATTAACCCTTAATAAATTGTCAAATTTGAAGCTTAGGTGTGTTATTCTCTTGCAGTGTGTCATGGGAGAGTCAGATGCCTCTGATGGAATGATTAAGGGACTGAGGAAGGTGGAGGCCGCTGAGGCAGTGGAGCTCTCCAACCGGGCCTCTGTTCTGAGAGAGCAGCTAAAGACACTGCAGAGGAACATCTCCATACGCCTGGAGAGCCTCAGGAGCTACGTTAGCTTTTTATGTTCTGCCAAGGAGGTGCCTATTCACATTTAATCAGGTTGCTTCTGTTGGTGACACCATTTCTTAGAATACTGTATGTTTCTGGAGAAATGAAGTGATCAATATATAAAGTGTTTGTATGGAAGAAATTGTTATAGTTGTATGTAACTGCAGTGAAACATTTTCCTTAGTTTTCAATTCAATTATGTAAAATGTTATTTGCACTTTTATTTCCACATACAACAATGTTCATTTATTTTAATTTTGCCATGCTGTTAACATCCTTTCTATCATCCAGGTTGAAGATCTGGTTAAGACATTGTTGGATTGCTATAAGAAAAGGGCAGAGGAGGAAAATGAGGAAACAGTCGCTTCGATGAAAGAGGACATGGACGCAAGATGGCAGAAGTTCTTACAGAAGTTCCTTTCCATGCAGGATCAGGGCAACAACTTTATCAAGTCCTCTACCATGGTGAGTTACACTGAATACATTTCCATTTCTCTTTTTGGAAGATGCCATTAATCTGGATTAACCTTTACAACTTATCGTCAAAGCTACAAATAATACAGTTATCAGTCATCTGGCTTTGCTGCTAAAGTCTTAGCATTGTCATTTACTTTGTTGCTTGTCGCTGGTCACAGATGAGTGAGACTCTGAGTCTGAACGTCAAAGCAGCAGCTAATGTTGTGGAAAAGACCACAGACAACCTGAGCAGGAAGAAAGCCGAGCTCACTGACCTGTGGACGTCATGGCAGCTCCATTACAGTCAACTGAAGTCTGTGAAGAAGCAGTGGAAACAGTTCAAGGATCATCTTAAAAAGGTAACATGGGGGGGAAAAAACAAAACAAAACACTGGACGTATTCAGTGTAAACTATGATGTCAGGTGGAAATGTTTTGGCTTGAGAGGTACATTAGTAATGGAAGCTGTAATATTTTGCTTATAGGTTGTGAATGAACTGAAGTCTCTTGAGGGAATTCTGGCCCCAGCATCCAAACTTGACCTGGGCAGTGATCTTCAGAGTGTGTCTAAGCTGCAAGAGAGCTTCAGCTCCACCAAGCCACAGTTTATGGTATGTGCAGGATTGGAAATCTTTACACACACTCATGTGATTAGATTCAGGTCACAGTCAAAATATTCAATACCCTTTATGCCTAACTCTCAAAAACCAAAGTATTAATTTTACGCATGGGATGTTGTTGTTGTTGTTATTTTACACTCTTAGTATTAAGGTATGATGGCCTGAAAGTAGAAAACACATGAACAAACCAAAAACACAACAACAAATCAGAAAACACCCTAACATATACAAATCAGAAAGGGGACGTCCTTAGTAAACATCACGTACTCGTTGCTGATTGGCTGCAGTGTGTGTCAGTCTGGGAGATGGCAGAAACTGGAGAGTTGGACCAGGAAGATATTTACAGCAAGAGAACATATGAGTCTTTAACCTTTTATTCATGTTTATTTTTATCAAGAGCATTAGTATGATGCTATTTTAGATAGACTGTCAACATTGGACAGCATTAATATGAGTTTCCGCATGCTTAAACGCTCCCTAAATAAAGCCAGGCTCTTCAGAAGAACAAATTACTCCTCGCTGTAATGGCATAATGAACTTTGCAGGAAAAATGTTACTAGTCTAACTAGATAACAGACTGAAAAAAAGTGTAGTTCTTGCCCCGTTTTTTTTTTTTTTTTTTACCTAATTTGGTTTAAACACACACAAGAGTGTCAGTAAATTAGCCTGAGGCGAGACTCAGAATATCAGTACTTTTCGATCACAGTTGTGTGTAGGCCTGGGTAAACCCTTCACATGGTGTATTGTATTTAGTTCTGAAAACTACAGACTTTCTTAGAAAGTCGAAATATCTTGAATATGGGCGAATTCAGCGAGTATTTCTTTTTATTAGCTTATTGTATTTGTACATATTTTTATTCCAAGAAGAGGAAAAATTAGCTAGAAATTTGTGAACATGTCTTAATAACAGGCGTAACGCTCTTATATTTGTTATAATAATCTCATAATGAGAAATCAGATAACGTTTCCTTTGTTCAAGATATCTTCACTTGCATGTTTCCCTTTTGAGGCTATCTCAACCACAAGGAAAGATCTAGTATTTTAAAATCTGTTTATCCTCCAAAGTGATTTAATTCTGACTGTGGTGTAGGAGCACGACGGACATTTTTACAATCGATATCTGATTACAAACCGAATTGACTAGGCTTATGTCCAATTCACTATGACCTGTAACCCCTGTGTGTGAGGAAATCACACGTAGCTAGCGAGGATTTAGACTTCTGTAGAAAGATCAAGAAGATGGTTCACCAATCTGCGTTTACAATTTGTGGAACAATTTCAGAATAATCATTTGTGCTATTGTGAACAACATACAGGTTTATGAGAATTGCAAATCATTGCATTCTGTTTTTATTTACATTAATTTACATTTTACACCGTGTCCCAACTTTTTTGGAATTGGGGTTGTATATTTACTGGTTAAAAGTAATACAAGAAGAGATCTAGACCAGGGGTGTCCAATCTTATCCGGAAAAGGGCGGGGTGTGGTTGCAGGTTTTCATTCCAACCAAGATTGGATCCACCTGATCTAGATTTGTGTTACCAAAAAAATTATTTAAAATATTTTAACTGAAAGTTTGTGAGGCTTAATACAGAATTTATCTTATCATTATATTCCTGTTTATATTCTCTCCATTTATGCGAGATGGATTATTTTGTCTTGCTTAACTTTTATCCTAGCAACTGAACGCAGAAGTAGAATTCCTGGTTAAGACGTCGGAATTGCTGCCGCTGAAAGGAATCCCGATGAAGGAGAAAAACGAGAGGGTCAGCGAGCTTCTCCTGGTGCACCAACGTGTGAGGGATAAAATCCGCGAGTATGAGACCGTTCTCAGCATGGCCGTCAAATTCCATCGAGTTTATCAAGAGGTAATGTCACGGTTCATCGATCTCCTACAGTTTTCTATTAGTGTTAGCTAAACAGCAGCGCTAAACAGAAAATACTTACATGCCTTTAGTATTACAAAAGGCAGTGGGGGGAAAAAGAACACTATTACAGTGCCTTTCAGAGTCTCAGACAGGTTTATTGATTTCAGGAAAAATGTTTCGGAGAAAGAAAATACTCCATCGTGTCCGACATCACCGAGAGCTGATAAATCTATCCTAAACGGTATATTTGCTTTTTAAAGTCTGTTTTAATTCAATACTAAACGCAAGTGTTTATATGATGGTATTCTAAGAACATAAGCTATTCTCTAAATCTAGGTCCAAAGTTAGCCTAGTTTAAATCTAATGTAATGCAATTTTGTTTTCTAAACAAATATTTAGTGTTTTCTACTCAAACTCTTCAAGCTATGAACATAATATCTGCCGTACAACCTATATCTATTCTTTCTACTGTGGTGCTTGAAAGTTCCCCTTAGAATTTTCTATATTTCTGCATAAGTCTAACCTAAAACACCCACAGTTTTTCACACAAGAGAGCCCAAATAAACAAACGAGACAAAAATATTCAACTTGGTCATTTATTTAGTGCGGAAAATGATCCAATATTACATATATGTGTGTTTGTGGCAAAAGTATGTGAACGTCAAGGATTAGCAGTGAATTTGAAGGTGAAATTAGAGTCAGGTGTTTTCAATCAATGGGATGACAATCGGTTGTGTGAGTGAGCGTCCTGATTTATTTAAAGAACAGGAATCAGAGTCTGATCTTCACAACACACGTTTGTGGAAGTGGGAAACATGTGATGATGGTCTGTGTCATATTTATGCAGAAATTTTAAAGGGTTCAGAATCGTTCAAGCACCAATGTATGTCTAATGGTCTGCTGTGTCTAATGCACTTCTGGTGAAGCTTTTCAGTCATCTAAGGATGACTGAAAGCATCTAATGTTTTGAATCATGTTCTACAAAAATCGAATGTATTGTGTAATTGCTCAACTTGTTATATTGATTGATCTTAAATATTGTATTAATATGTGAAAAGGGCTATGCTGATAAACCTGTAATGGACTTTAGAAGTGAGAAAGCTCCTCCTATTTTGAATCAGTAGGTGAGCGAGTGTTCCGGTGTGTTCGGAGTTATAAAACCGGATTTTTCCGATCCTCAGCTGGACAACCTGTTAAATGCTGAGCCGTTGAAAGGATCGAGCGATCCAACTCAGGCTAGGATCCAGCTAAGCCAGCACCAGGAGCGACAGAACCACGTCCGGCACCTTTACAAGCTGGCCATCTCGCTGGC
Source organism: Ictalurus punctatus (assembly GCF_001660625.3). NCBI lineage: Eukaryota > Metazoa > Chordata > Actinopteri > Siluriformes > Ictaluridae > Ictalurus > Ictalurus punctatus. The sequence continues at coordinate 7,485,423 of NC_030421.2, read as the reverse complement.
ATCTGATATCACCAGCACTGTCCAGCAACCGGTGAGATGTGGAAATCAACTTGTTTGAGGACAGAATTTGAGTAATTTAATCAGTAGTCAAAGTGCAGCTCCGCCCTGTGTGCACGGAGTTTGCATGTTCTCCCTGTGCTTCGTGGGTTTCCTCCGGATACTCTGGTTTCCTCCTCCAGTCCAGCCACAGGAGTCCCAGCGTGTTACACCATTCATTACACTAACACCATTCAAATTTTATTGCTATTCGTTATAGAATTTTTAGGTTAACTTTTCTCGAGGTTTTATAATTCTGAGTTTTAAATTGAACATTGTGGTGTTGTGGAGTCCTCGATACCTCGATGGGTCCGAGCTGACCTACACAATATTATGCAGGTGGTTTTAATGTTCGGTGTACCTTTTTTTCATTTATTATTATTTTTTTCTTATAAACAAACCTTTCTGTTTAGTGGATATTTCCAGATGAATGTCTAAATGGTTGTTTATAGATGTATTTCTTTAATGTTCATTTTTACTGTCTCTCTGGCTTCAGCAAACAGTGTTCTCAGTTCAGGAGAAGATGGAGCACCTGTGTCAGGGCAGTGTGATCTGGGCTGCTCAGGCCAGCCAGTGTGAGGAGAACCTGATGAGCAACATGCACTACTGTGTGCTTAAAGAGGAGATCAGTGAGGTGAGGAGATCTGCGTTTATACAAGCCTGTCATTACTTAAGATCCTTTAACCCAGCTCACTTTCTAGATCAACTACTCATCTGTGGAGTAACGATCAACAACTAGAGGCAATCAAGTCAGTCACTGGTTTTATTCCAGGACCGACATCCTGGTTGGGTCGCAGATATTTCTAGATTTCTAGGCTTCCATTAACATATAACCGTTAATGAAGTGTCTAGTTTTTAAGTCGCTGATACTTCAGACTTTTGCCAAACTTCTTTTTATTTTCCTATATATAGACAAGTAAACCTGCTAGTCAGTAATAGAGCCACAGTTAGAAAACGGTGACTCTATGAACCTTTATCATTTGTTACCACTGGTTACTTCAAGAAAACGTCTCAGCAAGTGAAAATATTGTGAATATGTTAAAATGCGTGTAGTATGTAATATTATACGATTACAATATACCCGGGCGCACGGTGGCTTAGTGGTTAGCACGTTTGCCTCACACCTCCAGGGTCGGGGGTTCGATTCCCACCATGGCCCTGTGTGTGCGGAGTTTGCATGTTCTCCCCGTGCTGCAGGGGTTTCCTCCGGGTACTCCGGTTTCCCCCCGGTTTCCCCCCCCCAAAGACATGCATGGTAGACTGATTGGCATGTCCAAAGTGTCTGTAGTGTATGAATGTGTATGTGATTGTGCCCTGTGATGGATTGGCACCCTGTCCAGGGTGTACCCCGCCTTGTGCCCCAGGATAGGCTCCAGGTTTCCCTGTGACCCTGAAAAAGATTAAACGGTATAGAAGATCGACGGTATAAAACATGGATGGATACAATGTACCCAATATAAGATTATTAAACATATTTCTTGATATACTTAATCAATTCAAGCTGGACTCATTATTATTTGTGCTTCTTACTGGATTGTTTGCATTTAGCAAAATGATTTGCCAATAGAATAAGAAAAGCTTGTAATAAGTAAAAATGTCTAGAAATATGTTTTAGTAATCTTGGTTTTGGTTTCGGTAATCGTATAATAGGAAATACTTGATAAATTGACTATATTCAAGATATTTTCACTTGCTAAGATGTTATTTTTTGCAGTGTGTGTTTAGATGAAGCCACGTGTGCTTAAGAAACAGTTAGCTTTTGTTCACAGTCCTGCCTCCTTTTACCGGTCATACAGTATTTAACTCTTATCCAGTCTGACTTCTCCTTACTGTCCAAAAAAATTTCACTTTGGCATGAATCAATGAATTATAAATTAAATATCTCAGCTCTGGGCCTGTGCTGGAGATTCAGGGGTTTGTTCCAGTCTCTCGCTCAAGCCCCCGAGTTATTTATAGAGTGTTTCTGTTTAGTCTGTTGGCCGTGAGGTTTTTTTCTGTCACCGCACTGGTGGTGGGGATTCTGACATTTGTCCTTCAACACTCTGGAGTGCAGTGAGACCTTCCTCCTTATCAGTCACTTATCAGTCCTTTAAAAATAATCCAAAGCCTGAGGTTCTATTACTGAAGAAGTGAACACTTTCACCTTCCTTTCTCCTGCACTAAACTAGAGTTCCTCATTCTTGTGATAGATTATGTAGCTCATGATGAGATATCATATGATATATGACATGTATGTATGGAATGAAAATATATGAATGAAATGCAGTGTATTCACCCAGCTGATTTTTCAGCACCTTGTAGTTTAAGGCGCATTTCAATTCTCAAGTATGATTACAATCATACTACGTAATTGTATGTGGGTCATTCTGCTGTACATTGCAGAATGTGCTGCAGATTTCAGGGTTGGTAAGTTATATATTTTTAAAAATAATTTGACCTTTGTGTTGGGCAGCAATTAAAACGTATAAATCGATTATGTGTATACTAAACGCTTTTGATGCATTCTTGCAATTTCACATCATTTTGGTAGATAAATAATAAATAAAGATAAAGGGCTTTTACAGTTATAGTTTATTAGCCTATAAATAGTTCATTTTCTCTGTTTTGGGGGTCAGTTTTAGCTGTTATATCATTGCAAAATATTCTTTTTTTTTTTTTTTTTAATTCTAGATTCTAGTCACAACTTAAAACTTATAATGTTAATTTGTTTTATTTTCTTCTTTAAAATAAAGAAATAAATAAAATATTGCCTCAATTGTAGTCACATTGAAATATGTAAATTATTTTAATACATTTTATTTTAGTTTTAAAAAATGAAATGATTTTCTATTTGTTCATTATTTGTTTTAACAAATGGGGGAGAATATATATACATGCAACACTCAATAGAAAAGAGCATACAGTATACCTATACACCTTACTGTAATCAAATTGACAAATTCAGAATGACCCATAACACCCGTCACAGGTTCTCAATCTCACTCACAGCTACTAAATTTTTTATTTATCTTGTCTTCAGAGTCAACCCTTGTGAGCTCGGGATTTTCTCAGTAAGATCTGTTCAGAGTAAATAAAAGGACTGACTGAAGTGTATATGCTGTACACATTTTCAGCTTTTGCTGTACATTTATAAAATGTGTGTATTTGTCTCCCTCTTGTGGGGGACGTCTAAATTTTCTTTATGCACTTCATCAACGTTTGTGAGGAACGTTTGGTTCAGATGCGGAGATTCTTCTTTTGACCACGGCTCTTAAGCCTTTTGTTCTTACCCACTAATCCGCTGCAAGATGTTGATCAGACATGTTATTAGGGTTGTATCATATCTCGTGAGCTCTCTGTGAAGGTGAGAAGTGCTACACATATTATTCTAGGAACCTAGAAACCTTTAGCTGAATTTAATCTGTCCTGCTCAACATCATTCATATCAGATCATACCGGTCTCTGTTAAGACCATCAGTAACTTAACATAACCGTTCAAGCTGCAGAAAATGGTCTCAGCGGACAGACAACTATTTTTTTTTAACCATGTTGATGCCAGTTATTAAGTAGTTTAATCTCAAAAATCTAACTTTATTTTGCTCTAACACATCTGACCAAGGTTAGAACAAAAGAATTAACTGATGTGCAGAATAATAAAAACAAGCTAAACTAAAAAAACAATAATAAAATATATTGTAAAAAACAAATTAAAACATATATATATATATATATATATATATATATGTGTGTGTATGTATGTAGGTATGTATAGGTATACTTTAAAATAAATAAAATAAAGTATATAGGTATACTTTATTTTACGTCATTTTTTGTTTATAATAACTTTACAAATAACTCCTATATTAACTAATAATGCCACGGTCAGCGCAATATTTTGTGTGGTTAAATTATACACTTCATAAGAGATGCATTTCATTCATTTATTGATATAGAGTGGAAAATAAAGTAGTAGTTTTCGTACTATTAATCTACTACCTAGAGCCATGTTATTCTCATTATGCCCTGTAGAAGGCGGTGATGTCACAACGTGTACCCAGGCCACACAGGAATTTATATTACTCATACTCTGGATTAGAATTTCGATGTTATAATTAAGCTACGGTATAGAAGTGGGTCTGTTTTGCCTCTAGATCTATTTATATATCTGTATCCAGTGTGTATATAGTTGACATGCTGTTATATTTATAACAGAAGTTGGGCTTCATTGTACTAGAGTTAAATACTGAGTGTTTTAAACATGCACTGCTATTTTTTAACTAGAGTGAGTTCCTCTTTCTACACAAACTCATCCCATCTCTCCTGATTTACCCCTCGCATGCGAATCAGCAGTTGTTCATTATTTGGTGGAATGACGGGATGGTGTCGTGTCGTGTCTGTCATGCTAATGTCACTGACACGCGCTCATAAATATGCATGAGTAAACAAGCTGAAAATTGTTGGTGTACCAGATGATCGTGTCAGTCAATGCTCTCTCTCTCTCTCTCTCTCTCTCTCTCTCTCTCTCTCTCTCTCTCTCTCTCTCTCTCTCTCTCTCTCTCTCTCTGTGTGTGTGTCTTTCTCTCTTACATAAACATACACAGACTTATCATTAATATGTTTGCTGTGGTTATAAATGAGCCTGAAAGAATGGTTCCAATTTGTTCACCCTAAGACTAATTACATGCTGTTGTTTCATTTATATTTATATCACATTAAGGCTGATTATTGAATGTATGGATTATCTTTGTATAACAGCATGGCTCGGACATTAGTTCTGTCTGTCACATGAACGATGGGTTAAACATTGTTGTTTTGTCTTAATATTTATAAGTCATTGTAATATATCATACACAGGGACTTGTACAGAGGAAGCTTGACAATCTAAGACTAATAATAAATGGATTTTAAACAAAGAAAATCCTATAATCGTTGACGTGGACGATGCGAAGTTTTTGGTTAGGATTTTTTCGGGTCAGGTTACTGAGAAATCGTTAGGAGGATATTTATTTAATATTGATGGAAGGAGGCTCAGGTGTCTGTGCTTTTTAACAGTCACAGTGCTTTGTAACGTTTCCCAGCACAGGAACGTCTTCAGAACAGAGATGTTCATGCTGTCTGGCTCTGGTAAAATGACAAATCACATTTGAAGACGCTCGAGTTTGTTTTTAAATGAGAGTAGAGCCTTTTTTCTTGAAACCCTTCCAAACAACTTGTGGTGATGTAGGTGACTTCGGATTGTAGTTTTGGAGACTTTCTGACCCCAAGACACAACTAACTTCTGCAATTCTCCAGCTGTGATCCTTGGAGATTTTTTGGCCACTCGAACCGTCCTCTTCAGTGTGTTGAGACGATATAGACACACGTCCAATTCCAGGTCGATTCATAACATTTCCAGTTGACTGGAACTTCTTAATTATTGCCCTGATGATGGGAATGGATATTTTCAATGCTTGTGCTATTTTCATATAGACACTTCACATTTTTGTGAAGCTCAACAACCTTTTGCCGCACATCACAGCTACATTTGCATTCAAAATGATTCAACCCGCATTGCAAATCAGGTTTATGGTCAAAATTGACAGTCTTTCAACTGTTTGCATTGAACAAATCAAGCAAAGTTCAACACAATGAATGCTTCAAGTGGTTGGGGTATAACCCCACTGCTATAATTCCTATATTTGGTTACATTACCATACAACTAAACTAAATAACTATTGTCTGCTCTGTTCTGATATGCAGTTTCTTATACCTCATTTATGTCCTTACACAACAATCATTAAGAAACCCTTCTGTTTCTTCTGGAAATAGGTTTCTAGACAGTTCTGAGACCCCGGTAATCTGAACTCTGATTTATAGCCTTGGCCATTTGTTCATCACAGCAAGGTGTGTGTGTGTGTGTGTGTGTGTGTGTTGGTTGCCAGAGCATCAGCTGCTTTCATAAGGTGAAGAGAGACTTTAAGGAACATGACACTGTTGTTTACATTCAGCAGTCGCCCATCTCTCTCTCTCTCTCTCTCTCTCTCTCTCTCTCTCTCGCTAATTCTTTTCCTTGCCTTTTTCTCTTTCTCTTTCTTTAATTTCATCTCTCCCATGCTATTTTATTATAATAATCATTTATTTCTCCCTCTTCCCTGCGTCATGCTCACTCTCTGTCTCTCTCTTTTGTGCTATCAGTTTCTCTCTTTTTCTTTTTCACTCTCTTGCTGTTTCTTTTCTCTCTCACACTTTACTCTTCCAGCCTCATATTTTTCTCTCTCAGCTTCCTTTTATTTTCACTCTCATTTTGTCACCCTGACTCAGTTTCTCTTTTCGTCTCTCCGACTTTCTTTTGTCAATGTCCTTCTGCCTGACAAAATTTGGCAACAATATTAGACTTCTGATTATGTGAGCTAAAAGGATGAAATTGGTGGCTGTGTGTGGATTTTCTTTTTACTCCTTTGTCTATCTGTTCATTATTAATTTGCTTGCAAGTTAAACCTCATTATACCACAGCACTGTTCTTGATTTTGATTGGGCAGAAGGTGTTGATTCATTTTCTATAACAGCCTCTCTGACAGTAGTTCTAACTATAAGGCAAGTCATAGGTTTACGTTATCATATCTCTAGTAACATCTTACACAGGGACTTGTATGGTGGACTCTCCACATGATATTAGACTAATAATAAACATGTATGATAATTGATCCGGTGAAGCTTTCTATAAGGAGCAGTTTACATTAATGGAAGGAGTCTCCAGTGTCACCATTTTGTAACTCTCAGAGGTAAAGCTGTAAGTCTAACTGTTCCACCTCAGGAAAGTCTGTAAGCACAGAGGAATGTGTGGCTATTTGGTTATGTTGCATGACGAGCTTAATTTGCTGGTGAGGGAATGGCTGTTTATAGCTGTTATTACATAAGTAATAACAGGAGCTTCTTTTATGGATGGTCCACAACATTAAATATAAGTGGATAAATGGTCGTTCGTTAATTAAAGCAAATGCTGTTATAGGGAAATAATCAACTTCAAGGTGGTAACTTTGCACCCCCAAGTATTTTATTCCTTATTTAGTGTTAATCTTAATGACGGCAATTGTGCAACGCTAATACAGCAGATTCATTTTTTCGAGAACGGCATAGAAGTGGGAACCGGATGTCTGTTACTACTTTCAATCCCTATAGTAATGGACCATTCAGAGCTCTCGATGCGGAGGATGTGGCGTTCAGAGGAAGTAGAGAATAACCGAGACCACTTCAGAATTTACAGCAGCCTCCATCTTCTCTCTCTCTCTCTCTCTCTCTCTCTCTCTCTCTCTCTCTCTCTCTCTCTCTCTCTCTCTCTCTCTCTCTCTCTCTCTCTCTCTCTCTGCTTTTCTTTTACTGTCAAGTCAATCACATCCATTGAGGCCCAACACATACAGATGTAACGTTAGAAACTGAAATATAGTTCCCCCAGAATCATGGTGCTACAATTGACACGGCACGGCACGAGACATCAAATAAGTAGCTTTGACGACTTATTAAATATTATTAGGAAATATAATAAATACAGACAAAAGACGATACACTATAAAATATATGGTAAACGAGAAGCACTACAGGAAACTAAAAACTCTTCTGATGATGATGTGAACACTCTCGATAGTCCTGATCAGCAGTATGAGCATGTAAAATGACTCGCGCATGGATTATTAAAGATTATGTCTCTTGTTGAGTGACTGCGCAGAGGTATTAAGGGAATTATATGAAATGAGGTGTCAATCAGACCACGCTCTATCCCTCCCTCTGAGGACTGTAAATGCGAGACTCCTCCTCGAAGTTGGGAAGCTCCATGAAGGCTTCTCTTCTGGGCTGCAGCTGTCCTTGGATGACACATGAGACTCGAGACCATTGCTAACATCTGATGGGGCGAACGAAAATGGCTCTGCATTATAAATTTTCCCCAGCCCAAGCACTGAAATAATCTCCTCTGACAGAACACAACCCCCCACCTCCTTACTGACCTTCTGTTCTGCCAGAGGGAAGAGTCCCCCCCCCCCCCCCCCCCCCGCTACCCCATGTACACACACACAAAACCCTAATCATGTTGGCTTCAGTGGAGATGTTATCTTTGAGATTTCATTGTGCAGATATTTTCATGCCACAGCCAATCCTAGCCAAATGCCTTTTTCATTCATGCCAAGATTTTATATGGTTTGTTTGCTTCCTTTCCCTGTTTTGTTACAGCTCAGAGAGTCCTTTAAAGACATCAAGAAGAAATTCAACAATTTGAAATTCAACTACATGAAGAAAAATGAGAAGCTGAGAAACATGAAGGCTGTAAAAAATCAGATCCAACAAATTGACATATACTTAGAAAAGCTGCAGGTAAGGCCAGAGAGCGCACTTTTATAAGCATTTGAATGCCATATTAGAACGTATCAGTTGATTCGAGGAATAGTTTGGTCAAAAAACGACACACAGTTTCCACTCTTACACCAAATTTAGTTGACCAGGGCAGACGTGACTGGTGTCAGAAGTTTGCTGATGTAGCTCACAAGTAAGAAAAGTCTATAGCTACTATTTTAGCGCTGTGCAACTGAAAGCCTAAATCATTGCCTCAAAAGACATCATTTGGCCTGGGAACACCGTTTGTGTCGTAAAATAGCAGATATAAGTCGGTATTAAAATTAAATATACAAGTTAATTTGGATTTTATCGTTCTTCTAGTGGTCAGTTCTGCATTCAAACTCAGCCACACCTCCTATCCTCCTAGGAGTCTCATGCTTGAGGAAGAAAATGATTTCAAGATGGAGCATTTCAATGCCCTTTTGTCTGTTTTTATAGATAACTGTGTTGTACAATATCATAAACTACATACGCACTATATACGTCTGTTTAAAACACCGAACACTTCGACAAAGCTATTTGAAGCTAAATTAGTAGCGATGCACTTCTATTACTTTTTATTAATAGATTAGCTATTCATCTAGATTAGCTTCATAGCTCCCGTGTATAAAACTAAAGAAGCAAACTTCACACATTAACCTTGTCTTGGTTGATCAGTTACATGCAATGTGTGTGTGTGTGTGTGTGTGTGTGTGTGTCAGATTTTGAAGATGAAGCTGCAGGCCTTTACAGTATCAAGCAGCAGTGAGAAGCATCTAATTGGCAGCAGTCCCAGAGAGCTGGAGGATTCCATCAATGAGCTACAGAGACAGGTGGGAGATTTTGACAGGACAGTTGAGGACTACAAGCAGAACTTGGAACTCAGCATGAAGCTACAGCAAGCCATGGAAGAGGTGTGGAAAAACCCCTGAAGGTTTTGTAACTCTGCTTTCAACGCCATATAATCTCTAATCATTATCCACAGACAACTTTGAAGATGTCTGTGGTAATCATGTGTAAACCGATTCCAGTCAACTTGTATCCATTGGGGGCAAAGTGAATAACAGATCTACTGCCAAATCATCCTGACGAAACAGCTCTCCCTTATATAATAATGAGCACTTGGGAATTGGTTTGGGGGAAAGAAAAAAAACAACACATTAAGAAAACTAAAAAAAAAAAGAGAGATTGCTGTTGCTGCCAGTCTATTTTGAGCAACAAAAACAGTTTAAAAACTACTTCCAAACAAAACTAGACAAGCTTCGTGTTAGGGCCTTTTCACACTTATTTTTTTCCTGGACCAAAGTCTGTTTGCAGAGTTTACAATACAGCGCTGTGAAAAAATGATTTTTTGTGTTTTCTTCTGTTTTTGTGTATATTTTATATTAAATAGTTTTAGATCTTCAAAGGAAGTACAACATAAAACAAAAGCAACCCGAATGAACACACAATACAGTTCTTATTTATTTATATTTTTATTGAAGCAAAAAAGGTTATCCAACACCTATCACCAATGTGAAAAACGAATTTCCCCCTTAAACTTAAAATCTGGTTGTGCCACCTTTTATCAGCAATAACTGCAACCAAACACTTCTGATAACTGGAGATCAGTCTTTCACTTACTTCTAGGACTCTGATTTACTGGGTCCTTTGACGTTATCCTTGGATCTTTTGTGACTTCCTGGATGAGTAGTTGCTGTGCTTTTGGAGGAATTTTGGAATGTCGGCCATATATTTTTTAGTAACAGTAGCTACGCTTCACGTCAGGATGCATCACATCACCTCGTCGCTGATTATTTTCCTAAAACAGCATGCACACAAGAGTTTTATTTTGTATGTGAACACTTTCACATCAGCTTATTATATATGCAATACACCCATCAATAACATTATTTATATAATAATAATAATAATAATAATAATATATATATATATATATAAAAAAAAAATATGTGTATATATATGTGGCGCTAATATAAATCGTAATGCTGTGATATTTTACATTGATATTTCGCAAGAAAGGAAACTAGGTAAGAATTTTTTTTTTTTTTTTTTTTTTTTTTTTTGATCGTGTGCGCTCTTGGGTTTGGTCTGCAGTTTGAGTTTTGGTGTGAGGAAGCGAGCTCCACCATTGTGAGAGTGGGCAAATACTCATCCGAGTGCAAAACAAAGGAAGCCATCAGCTCTCTGCATAAGCAGTTTGAGAAGTTTGTCCTTCCCACAATCCCACAGCAGGAGGAGAGAATCAGGCAGGTCACAGAGCTGGCAGTGCGTCTTTATGGTGAGATGGATTTTACACACACACACACACACACACACACACACACACACACACACACATAAAAAAAAAACATAGAATGTTGTTGATTCATATCTGTCACTACTGAAATTCTTATTAATGAAAGAGAACCAATGCATCCAAATGCACAAATATCGTAATCTGCGTTAACACACACTGCAGTTCAATTATGAAACTTTAGCTAACAAGTCTAATGTAGCTAACAAGTAACTGAAGCTTAAATGTGCCAGTTTAGAATTGTGCTAAGTATAAATTATACAGTACATTCTCCTCAAGAGACATTGTTGGGCTCAATAACGCCATGTATACATAGACATTTTTAAAAAGAGTCCACATCAAATGGACAAAAGTGTACGTAATGAATCACTGAACATCTCCACAAAGCCAGTTTAGGAGACATTTACTCATACAGTTTGCATTATAGTAATGGTAATAGTTTAGTTATAAGCTAGACTTACTTTGTTAGTTACGTTAGCATTGTAAAGTTAGCATTACGTTCGCATTGTTTACACTTAGTGAAGACATTTTTGTTTCATAAAGAAGCAAACACCAAGCATCTTTTGACTGATCGAGTATATTTAGCGTAAAGGGGGACACGTTTAATAATAATGTGCATGTGTACATTTCATGGTTGGCACATTAGTCCATAAATTATTTTACTATCACTCGCTAATTTGATCAGTTTGTTTTACGCCGTAATGGATAATGGTAAATGGTCTGCACTTATATAGCGCTTTTATCCAAAGCGCTTTACACTGTTTTTCGTTCACCCATTCACACACACGCCACTGGTAGCAGAGCTGCCATGCAAGGCGCTAACTTGCCATCGGGAGCAACTTGGGGTTCAGTGTCTTGCCCAAGGACACTTCGACATGTGGAGTCATGTGGGCCACGAATCGAACTGCCAACCCTACGATTAGTGGACAACCCGCTCTACCAACTGATCCACAGCCACCCCATGCTGATCATAGATCCAAAATGTGGTTACTCAGTAAGGTTGTTGGGTGAAGTAGATCCACTAAGGTACAACTCAGAAGCCACTTCGAGAGCAGGAATGTCCTGAGTAATTAACACTGACTGATGTGTTTCATGCAGGTGCTGAGGAAGGGACGAGGTACATGGAGAAAACTGTTAACAAGCACAATGAAATAGTGGAATCAATAAAGGAGTTGTTAAGTGGACTCGTAGACCTGGAAGCTAAATTACAGGTTAGCAGCTGTTCATAAATACACCAACCTAGTTTTTTATTTGGATGTATTTATATACATTTAACATATCCCAAAACAGGGGGATATGGGGGCACGGTGTCCCGTATCCCCTGGAATAGTCTCCAGGCTCCCTGCGTAGGACAAGCTGTACAGAAGATTGACTGAAGTTATTCATCATTCACTGATATTAAAGATTTGAGTTAGTGATGTTCAGTCATCTCCATGGCTTTGGATCAGTCACATCTGATATATCGGTTATTAGAAAATTATGCTGTGCCCTCTGAAATTTTTAGCTACACAATCTGTGTGTTAAACTAGTTAGTTAATAGCACTGGTGAATAAAATTGTTGTTGCCATGGTAACATTATGCTGTATGTTGATATGTTTGGCTGCTGCAAAATCAAAACAAATTGATACTTCCTTCCTTAAGATCTTCCTTAAATTGACCCCCAACAATTACAGTCTAGCCTGTGACCAGCTGTTTCAGGTGGCAGGATGTCATGGAAGTGTCTCCAAATTCCGTATTCATACTTATTGATATACGCTGGTGTTTATTTATTTTTTATTTTTTTACAAGTTGTAGAGATGTTATTAGGCAATTTTTAGCCCCCCCCAGCATTAAAAACATATTAAACAATTTGTTATTTCAAATTGTTGTTTGCGGTACTTTAATTTAAAACATGCTATACTAAATGTGTTTCATTTTGCCCATTTCCTCAGGCTAAGTCTTTGAATGCTCAATTTGCTGAAGAAAACAAGACTTATGACACCATAGAAACTGTAAGCATTAATAACAGCAAATTACTGTTTTACAAATGCATATTTTCGTTGTCTAAATCAGTTATGTGTTGTAAACAGCCGGAGGCGAAGGAGACAGGCCACACTCCTGAGATAATGGGACAGGGTAGCACCAAAGACGACCTGGTCACCAAGAAATCAGAAAGAATGAAGCCACAGATGTGCAAATTACAAAGCCAAGACACACTGCTCTCAGAGACAAGCTGCTACATGCAGAAGGCTTATTCAAAGAGCACTGTGCAGACCATCACCAGCAAGTCCACAGTTGAGAGGAAGGAGCAAACACACACCTCCTTCTTGCACACACACACGTTCAACGTGTCCAGTTCTCCTGTGGAGAGAGACAGGAGCATCAGCGCACTCCAGCAGAACAAAAGGTCATCTCAGGATGATACTCCACCTGCGCAGGGGGAATGCCACACCGCATCCCACTGCTCAGAATTTCAGAAGGCGGAGAAACAGACAGCAGGCCTCCGAGGCCACCATGAGAAATTCCAGGGTGTTAGCGGCTCACACACTGCTGCACACACACTACACGCAGACGTAAAGGTGTTTGTGAATTTAATTTCACCCTTTATCCCATAAATGATATACTATATGGCCAAAATTATGTGACCACCTGAACATTACACCCAGATATCCTTGTTGAACAACTCATTACAAAGTTGGTCCCCCATCTGCTGTTATAATAACCTCCACTCTTCTGGGAAGGCTCTCCACTCGATTTTGGGGCGTGGCTGTGGGGATTTGTGTTCATTCAGCCACAAGAGTATTAGTGAGATCGGGTGAGGAGGTCTGGGGTGCAGTCGGTGTTCCAGTTCATCCCAAAGGTGTTCAATAGGGTTAAGGTTCAGGCGTCTGTGCAGGACACTAGAGATCCTGCGCTTCAACCTTGGCAGACCATGTCTTCATGAAGCTTGCTTTGTGCACAGGGGCATTGTCATGCTAGAACAGGTTTGGACCTCTTGGTTCCAGTGAAGGGAAATTGTAATGCGAGAGCATACAAAAACATTCTAGACAATTATGTGCTTCCAACATTGTGGCAACAGTTTGGGGAAAACTAACATGTGGTTGTGATCGTCAGATGTCCACATACGTTTGGCCATATAGTGTATTTTCCATCTTAAATTTAATCATAGATTTAGTGTCCTCCCCGGTAAATATACCCCCCACTTACCCTATAAATGATGGAGAAGGTGCATGTGAAAGCAATGAATCTCGATCAGTAATTTGTTTGAACAAAAAGCTGGCTAATGGTGAGCACAGCTCTTCAGTTAACCATGTGTGGTACTCAGAAGTGACAGGATATGATTATGTACTTAAAAACTTCATTTAAAAGAAAAACAAAAACGGAAACATGAATAGTGTTGCCTATATATTATATTATATATTGTAATATTAACCGCTACTGACTGGTAGAAGAATTATTTTGTTGTCCTCTTGAATGAACACCATGAAGTAAAGAACTAAAAAAAAAAACTAGCTTTAGACAGAAAACATGTCTTGGCTGATTAACTACATTTTAGGCTAAAATGGAAATCTTTCAGTTCTGTTTTATATGAACTATTGATTTAATATAGAACTGACTTCTAGCATGTTTGTGTTCCTCAAAGAGTGAAGTGCTGCTTCCAGGAGAAGAGGATCTTTTCTCCAGGTGTGCACCAGGCTCTGGTTTACCTCCAGATCGAGATTTCCATCCTGACCACCTGAGTGAAGAGTCACTATCTAACGATGAGTATGAGTGCACCTCACCGGATGACATCTCTCTCCCTCCTCTATCTGAAACCCCTGAGTCGAACATGGTCCAGTCTGAGAACGACCTAGATGATGGCTACTGTGTGAGCTCCCACAGCCTCCACAGGAGCCAGTATAGCCAGCAGTGTCACTCCAGACACAGCGATCCACTCCATTTCCGGACCGAGGAAAGCTTCCCGTCCCCTATGACGGGCCCGACTAGCCGATTCAAAGCAGAATCTTCCTCATTTGTTCATAGCCCGCTTAATGTTCCCACCCCCCCATTGGTCTCTAGCACCATCTCCAGCATCTTAAAGAGCAGCAATTCGAAAGGCCTTGCCGAGTGCCAGCAAACCGTTTACTCCATGCATGAGAGCCGGATCGAGATGCAGGAGTGTGTGCATGAACCTGCCTCGGCCCGACACTCTTCTGATGCTCGGGCTGGTAACATGCATGCTTCCCTTAAACCATTAACCTCAGAAAAGGAGCCAGAGCTGTGCAGGCCCACGGCCATCCGTGAGGAAATAAAGCGCTCGAGCAGCGCCAGGGCCATGGGGAACCTAGCAGCAGGGCAAAGCCCTAACTTCTCCAAACACTTGTGTAATACCATAGTAATGGAGGGCTCTCCGGTGACCTTGGAAGTGGAAGTCACTGGATTCCCTGAACCTGCTTTAACTTGGTGGGTAGCTTATAACAAACTCAACCCCTAGATTTTATCCTTCTTTGCCAGTATTTGGTGGAGAATCAGTTCATTTGTAACTCTTTTCTATTTCTTATATCGACATTAAAGCTAAAGAAAATGACTGAGAATCATTTTTTCAGATTTTTAGTTAAGTCTTTATGTGCTTCAGATTCTTCAGGCACTGTTCCCTAGTGGCTGCAGGAGCTGATACAGTCACATATTTTACAATACATTTTGTTGATATTTTACACTGCATGAGGGTTGTTGATATTGACAGAATGTAACCTAACTGAACATGTTTGTCATTACTACTGCACATTAAGTTGCGTTCCATTTTCAGCTCCGTTACTAATATTTTCTAATTTCTAATAGTAACTTTCCCTTACTTTATTAACTTTGTAAAAAAAAAAAAAAAAAATTGAGCTCTAAAATGACACCTTTCCTTGCTTTGTTTCCCAATTTTGTTTCCACACTACCTTCCAATACCATTTTAACTCAGCCTTGTCAACTTCTACTCATGACCGGTTGCAGCAAAGAGGAGGATGGAGGTGGGCCTTAATTTAGAATTCTTAGGCACATGTAAAAATTTCTAAGTAGTAAAAACTAAATCAATTGCATTGTTGGTGTGACCCTTTTCCTTGACAACTGCTGGTAAATGGTTCTTGTATAAATGCATGCTTGGAAATTTAAGATGCTCATTTCTACTGACATACTAATGCAGAAGACAACAAACATTAGGACTAGTGCACACTCACACGTGAAATTCTAAAATGCATCTCTTGCATTTTGCCTTTCCATCCACACTAAAACTGTGGCTTTTGCCAAAAGTGTAGCTTTTCAAAAATGCTGACATATGACTGTCATGTGAACGCCACAGTTTCAGTATGGTGGAACCCAATGCAAATTCTGTATTAGGTGTTTTAATTTCATGCACTATATGGCCAAAGTTTTGTGGACACCTGACCATCTGTCCATGAGCATCCCATTCCAAAACCATGGGCTCTGATGTTGGGCGAGAAGGCATCTGCATTCCAGTGCATCCCAAAGGTGTACAGTTTTGTTCATCCCAGAGGTCAGGGTTTTGTTCAGAACATGTTTTTTTTTTTTTAATGCACCGACCATGGTAAACCATATCTTTATTGAGCTTGCTTTCTGCACAGGGGAATTGTCATGATGGGGAACAGGTTTGGGCCCATTAGTTCCACTGAAAGGGAAATCTTAATGCTACAGCATTCAAAGACATTCTATGCAGTTGTGTGCTTCCAACTTTGTGGCAACATTTTGGGGCAGAACCACATACAGGTGTAATGGTCAGCTTTTCACATCCCTTTGGCCATATAGTGCATTTGACTTGTCTGACTGCACATTATTGCACTGAGTGGACAAAAATGAGAAGTACAATAAGCTCTAATAGAGGATTCTGCCCCATGCTTACTTCATGAACATTTTAAGTGGAGGAACAGCAGTAGGCAGGGAAGTTAATGGTAGGGTTGCCAGATTGCGCTATTGTACAAAAAAACAACAAAAAAACACCACTCTGTGCTCACGATCTTGTTTTACAGCAAATAATCGGAAAATAATTCTTAGAAACATCTAGAAAATTTCCGCAGAGTGAAAGTGCAGACAGTGTGTCTGTGATGTACAGAACAATTTCTACTGTAAGATCTATTGCAAAAATTGGGGGAGGTGAAGGGGGATTATGCAGTGAATAATGTCTGTACAGATAGCTTGACTCTTCGACCCACAACTTTTTAAAGAGTAACTGAACATCCCTTAATATAGCAACTGAAAGACAGAGATGCTGAGGTGAAGTCGACGAGGGCACACTTTCTAGCTTTAACACCACCACTTAACACCCCAAATGAGTGCACAAATTAACCTGTCTTTTTTTTTTTTGTTTTTTTTTTTTTTTGCTGTGCTGTGAGTGTGTGACGTGACAATTCACTCTGTGCTTCAGGTTCAAGAACGGACAGGAACTGCGCAGTGACGAGCGCATATCACTGTCCCATAAAGAAGGCAAGCATGTGTTGTTCATTGAGAGAGCGGCAGAAAGAGACTCGGGCCAGTATTTGGTTCGCGCCTCAAGCTCAGGCGGCACAGTTTCCTCCAGCTCCATGCTGCAGGTCAAAGGTAATAGCTGCTCAGACTTTGATACCCTCAAACTGGACTGGCAAACCTGCTTCGGCACCCTGTGTGTACTCCTGTGGCTCCTTTACTTGCTGGTGTTATAACACAGACACAGACCCTGAAAACATCACTCCCACTGCCTTCTGCTCATCACCTGCACTTGGTTTATGATTTCAGTTTTTTTTTTTTTTTTTTTTTAACAAAACTGACCTCTAGAGGTATATATTCAGCAGCATGAAGGTTTTTTTTTCTGTCACTTTAAAAGTCACTTGCTCACGATCACTGGTAATTAATCTGACACTTACTTAAACATTTAATTATTTTTTTTCTTTAGTATTCCTATATTATATTTGTTAATATTCTGTCAATTCTAATGAGTATCAATATATTTTCTTTCCCTAAGGATAAGGGGCTTCAAAGAGATTACATTATATTATATATGCATATATTATATGCCATATATATGATGTTTTTTTATTTTTTAGAATATGTTCTTTGTTTTGTTGCTCCCAGACTATTTTATTTATGTGATCACCTTGTTCTTTGGGGGGAAGGTAAACTTTTTTTTTAAATTAATGTTCTTCTGCCTCTACCATTAAAATAGTGCTGGTCATTAAATTTAAATAAAGTGTTCTGCAAGCTGTGTGGTAAACATCTCTCTAGTTCATGTGATGTGCTGTTTATGCATATAACCAGCATCAGATTTATCATAATATAGAATAGAATAGAATAAAACACACAGCCTCTTTTATAACCAATTTCCACTCTGACAAATGAAGGTAATGTGGTACTAGAACTTCAGCCTGAGCTTGCCTTGATTGTTATATTCCCCGTTTACCTGAAATATGAACAGTTGTGTTTTTATTATTAAAGTCCTTCACCAGCTGTGGAAGCAAACTACTATGTATATATTAAAGAATATACTGTATGTTGCTGCAAAAATGGGCCTGTTTGAGGAATTGACACAGGATGGTGAGAACGCTGCAGTTCTACATGTGGAAACACTATGGTGGTGAGAGAGGTCAGGCTAGAATGGACAGAATGGTTTGAGTTTATAGGAAGGCTATGGTAACTTAAATAAACACTCTTACAACAGAGGTGAGCAGAAAGTATCTCACAATGCACAAACCTCGAGGCAGATCCACTGCAACAGCAGAAGAACCTATCACGTTCCACTCCTGTCAGCCAAGAACAGAAACCTGATTCTACAGTGGGCACAGAATCACCCAAACTGGACAAACAGGATACAACGGTTTTTATTTAAAATCCATTATAACAAATATGGCACAACCCAAACACTACAAAGATCATCCAGGTAATAACATTCCTGTGATCAAGCATACTGGTGGTAGCACCATGCTCTACGGTTGCTTTTCGAGAGGACATGGAAATGTGGATTGAGCCAAATATAAGCAAATTGTTGGTGAGAACCTGTTCCTGTCAGCCAGACATCTGCAAAAATATATGTTCCAACAGAACAATGAGCCAAAGAAAAGGACAAAAACTATAAAGGAGTGGCCCAGATCTAAAATATATTGAAATATGTGAAACTATGTGGCATGACTTGAAAATTGAAATTGTAAACTTTCTGGAGGTACTGCATTACACATTTGGACCCCCCTAATGTCCATACCATGGTTACGTCCTTGCTTGGATTTATGAACTTAACATAATATAGTTTAGAAGTAAATCCAGCAAAAAATGCCCCTCCACCTAACCAAAAACTCCAACAACAAACAATTGCAAATAAAAATAAATGTCCTCTCACATTCAACTGCTTTTATTTCCAGCAAAATTCTTAACATGTGTAAATATTTGTACTAAAATAAAAACATTCAACAACTGAGACATTAACTGGAGAAGTTTCGCAGACATTTGAGGAACAGAAATGGAATAATGAGTCCCTGAACAAATGGGGGTCAATATTAAAAGTAACAGTCAGTATGTGGTGGCCTCCAGCTGCTTTAAGTAGTACAGTGCATCTCATCCTCATGGACTGCACCAGATTTGTCAGTTCTTTTTGTGAGATGTTACTCCACTCTTCCACCAAGGCATCTGCAAGTTCTCCATCACATCTGGGGGGGATACACGGTTACATGTCATTTTCCACTGCAAGGACGATCAGCTGTCCTTCCTGTCTCCCTGTAGCACCGTCTTAGACGTCTTACATTACAGACATTGCAGTTTATTGCTCTGGACACATCTGCAGTCCTCATGCCTCCCTACAGCAGGTCTATGGCATGTTCTCACAGGAGAACAGGAACCCTAGACATCTTTCTCATGGTGTTTTGCAGAGTCAGTAGAAAGGTCTCTTTAGTGTCCTAAGTTACTGACTGTAATCATCACCTGCCTGTAAATGGTTCGTGTCTAGGTTCATGTGCAATAATTGTTTATGGTTCATGGAACAAGCATGAAAAACATCGTTTAAACCCTTTCCAATAAATATCTGTAAAGCTTATTTGAATTTTACAAAATTATCTTTAAAATACAGTCTCCTGAAAAAAGGAAATTTCTATTTTAGTTTTGAATAAGTGTTTGAATGGTCATCTGGTGCCCCATCCAGGGTGTATTTCTGCCACACAGCCAGTGTTCCCAGAATAGGCTCCAGTTCCATCCAATAGGCTTCCTGACCAGTATAAAGCACTGAAGATGGATGGATGAATGAATGAATACTTTCTGTCTGTTGGGTAGCACTGAACAGACCCGTCACTGTTATCACATGGCTCCCCCACTGGGAGGATGTCTGGACCATCTGATAATGATAGTGTCATAGATAAGGACTTGGCAGTAGCAGGTGGGCTTCTTTATTAGAGAAAGCACTTTGTTACAATTGATAAATTTCAGAAGACAATTAGTGAAAAGCCATGCGTGCTTAAGAGGTACTTATAACCAGTAGTTAATAATGATACTTTAAAACTTAACTGAAGTATATAGAACGTTCCTCAAGCACCTTGTTTATGAAATTTATAACTGGGATATAAAAATGTACAAAATGTTCCAATTGCTCAGCCATGAGACTTGAAGTGTTCAAAGTCTACTTGTTTAATTTTGCTCTCAAGCTACGATGGCATCATTACGATGAACGAAAATCCATCTTGCTCAAATAGTTTTGTAAACAAACCATATTCAAGATGTACAATTCTGACTATACAGTACATCAGTAGCATGTAATATAACAAAACTGATCATTCTTTCAAGGAAAATATCCTTTTACTGGCAATGTGGATTCAAACGCGGATGTATTTGAATGCACTGGGACATGTTTTTAATATTCTACCGCTTCTAAAATATAATCGTTTAATATTTGTTAATGGAGTGTTATAATTTATCAATGTATCTATTTACAGCTAAACTTTTGAACTATACTATAAACTGCACTTCATTCCATTATACCAAACTGTCAGTAATAACGTAACCTGATTTCCTCAGTGTATGAAGGAGCCACTCCTCACTCCTTCTCTGGGCGAGAGAAGAAGACCTCCTCGTAGAACCCGTGAGTGAAGATTCCACATGCCTAAAGAAAACTCTGTAACAGGTCAAGAGGGCAAACCAGAGACACCATAAATAGGAAATGAACTGCCACTGCAATTTCTTGAATTGGGCAAAAATAACCTGGAGGTGTTTCAGAAAAAATTGGATATTTTTTTTTAAGAATTATCTACCACTGTATTATTTAATTTGAGTGAAAAACCAAAGTGGCTTTTATAAATTTCTAAAGAAATTGATGATGTCTGAAGCAATGAAATATGTACACTGTTTTTCTCATTACCATTTATCTTGTTTCTTGTGAGGTTTCTATGAACAGTGTGGATGTGTATAGACTTTCTTTTATGTTAAACTTTATGAAATGGGGTTTTAAGAAATAGGGATACCCTTGTGTATCTTTTTCCCTATTTAATTGACAAAACAAACTCAAAAACTTTTGACCGGCAGTGTATAATTTACGTTGTTCATTTGGGTCGTCTGAAATCAATCACATCAATCACTTTTCAACTTCTATTTGAAATAAATGATAAATAATACCAATGAAATCAGTCTGCTTGCTGCTTCTTTTCTTTAAAGCTGAGGGTAAAAGCAATTCACTGGGTCAGAGCTTGATTTGATTCAAGTCTCTTAAACCTTCCAATTTTATGCCATAATCCCAATCGTTTGATATTTTTCAAGTAAAAATGTAGAGACTGTTGTATTGCAATACAGTCAGTGATTTATAAGACAAGTTATACAGGCTACATAAAATCACAGCTGGGAGAAACAC
The DNA here is from genome assembly GCF_001660625.3 of Ictalurus punctatus. Classification (NCBI taxonomy): domain Eukaryota; kingdom Metazoa; phylum Chordata; class Actinopteri; order Siluriformes; family Ictaluridae; genus Ictalurus; species Ictalurus punctatus. The sequence continues at coordinate 7,463,962 of NC_030421.2, read as the reverse complement.
AAAAGGAAACTCTTAAAGAGATGAGCACATGCTTAGAAATGTACCTTATAAAGGGTTGTTTAAAAATGTCCACATGTGTACTGACGAATAGAAGATGCATCCATGCATACATATTGTCTATGCATATAGAGTTCAGTTTTAAAAGTCTGCATACTACTAAGATTAAATGAAGAAGAAGAATGTAATTTAGTGTGTTAGGTTTCGCAGATGATTCTAAATAAATTCTTCAAAAAGTTCACACAGTTTGAAGTGTATTTACCAGCAGGAAAAGTAATCATTGGAAAGTTTTCATCACCCTTTCTTAACGTGATATAAATATCTCTGATAACTCACACGCCAATGTTTTGCCTTTATAACAACCTCCAAACTCTTCTGTCTTCAGACCAGTGTTTGAACTCTTTACCATTTATATGCTTTCCTATGGGGAATGTAAAATTTTGTCCTTGATTATAAAACTCCAGCAATACACAGTATATGCAGCTCCAGCTGTCTTTTATGTCATGCACTGTATTAATTCTCTTGCGATTTAGAGTAGTTGGTATTGCCTATGCATTAAAATGAAGTGAGTGGTGTCTTAATGAATAGGTCTGAGTTTCTTAAAACCATCAAAAATCATAATTAAATGATAAAGCAAACATCACATTAAACATGAACACACTCTTGCTATCAGTTGAGATGTTCTTAATTTTACAATGCCTTTATGAATTGATGTACTGATGACTCAGTGAATAAGTTATATAAACTTACAGTATGTACGTGTGAGGTTCTCCGCTTTGGCTTAATTGTCTAATAATGCCTAACGATGCTAACTAATTACAGGACTCTATTAGTAGGTTCAAATCTCACACAGATGAGACGAAGGGCTTCTGCACTAGAGGTAGGAGTGTTGGGGGTGCAAATTGTTGTCCATTCTGTGTTAAGTGTTGAGAATGTTGGGGGGTTGCCGATTGTAAAACCAAATGGAAAGGAAGAGGCGGGACAGGCCAAATGGCATTTGCACAACGTCATAATCTAGTCAGAGTAAAGAGTGCTAGGCTCAAGTAAATAAATTACATTGATCCAAAATATTGTCAATATATCTTGCCGATAGTCCAATCAAAAATGCTATCAACTCATTTTTAGAACAATCCGGTTGTAGGTTTAGAGTAAGCCAAAGGTGATGGTGGTCGAGACAAAAACTCCACGACACCACATGAGGTAGAAATTCTGAGAGAAACCAGACTCAGACTGGAACTCAATCGCTTCTGTTTGATGCTAGATAGCAGGATTAGAAACCATTAGAGTATACAGGTGTAGAAGAGTAAAGATAGAGTAAAGATACTGTAAGTGTTTTGAAGTGTTATGTTCTTTATAAGACCTGGGATGAGCACATGATTATGTCTTCATGCATTTCTTATGTATGCTTTTAAAGTATCCAAGTGACATTATTGAAACAAGGGGGAGACTTGGACACAAACTTTTTTGGGAAATTTACATCTTTATGAAATCCACGTGGAACCATCCACAACAGCAGAAAGTCACAAGAAGCTCCAAGCAGAAGTCGGTATATATTTCATGAATAATTAGAATTGGAGAACGTCAGGAATTGTGCAATCTTTGCTACAATAAAGAGTGTTTGTTTACTTTTAAAAGCGAAACATTACCAGGTATAACTTAAAGCTAACGCAAGTTTATTTATATTACACAACTTCATAAGCAAGGTAATTCAGAGTTCTTTATAAAGATGAGATATTGTGAGGATTGGTAACACTAAATTGCCTCGAGATTTGAATGAGTGTGTGAATGTAGACTGGTGTCTCATTCTTATTCAGGGTATATTGTTGGGATTGGCTCCGGGTCCAGGATAAACTAGGATAAATCTGTGACAGAAGAATAAACGAATGAATAAAATTAAATATGTTTAATGATTCAATTATAAAAAGAAACGAGAAGTGTATGCTAAAGTACTCAAGGCTTGTTAGAGATTTGCTTAGGGATTTTAAAAGGCATAATGCACAGAAATAATTTTATGCTGCCTTTAGTCAGTCTGTGCACATCTTTCAATAATTTTTATAAAGTGCTTTTAACAAGAGACATCGCCATGAAGCAATGTTACACTTAAATATCTGACATCTGGGAGTTTGTTTCAGTTGGGTGCAGTATGTGAGAACTGCCTCAAACTAATAGCATAGTAAAGTTTCAATGCATGCTAACAAATTTTAAACTTTCCTTTTAATGGTTAAATCTCACCTTTGTTATCAGTTTGATATCAACTTTTGTCTTTTTGAATGAACATTAAAGACACCTACATCACTTTTTTATTTTTATTTTTAAATTTAATCTTTATATACAGTAATTTGTAACTTCAGTGAAAATATCTTGAATATAGTCAAATTGTTCTAATATTTCCTATTATGAGATTACATAAAACCAAATTTAAGATTATTAAACCTATTTTTAGACATTTTTTAGGACATTATTAAAAAAAAAAAAAAAGCTTGTTCTACTGGCAAATAATTAAAAAAATTTAAGTCAAGAATTAATCTTATATTTGGTTCAGTGTAAGAGGAAATAGATAAATCTGACTGTATGTTGTGTATGTGTCTTTGGAGATAGAATATCAGAGCTGGGAGATCGGGAATGAAGTGTCAGGGTGTGAATTTCACCTCAGGATCTCCATGAGGTCCAGCTTAATCATGTGTGTGACAGGCAAAATAACACAACAGTACATTTTGAAATGTTGTCTGACTTTTTAGTTGTGTGTATGTATAAGGCACGTTTGAATTAATAATAATAATAAAAAAAAACTACAAATAGATTTTATTTATTATTATTATTTTTTTTAGGATTTGCATGTTTTTTTTTTTTTTTTTTTTTTTTTTTTTTTGTTTTTTTTTTAAAAGATCACTGCTTGCCATACTTTGTGTTAGTTTTATGTTGTGAATATACAGTAGTACATTTGAATAACTTTGTGTTTCACAATATTAAGTATACCACGTGATGGTCAGAAATTCTTTCTCGATGGGTCACTAGCTATGTTTAACTTGCCTTACCGTCTCTATTTTAGCAATCTGAAAACCCATCTATCCCTCTACAGCCATATTCATTGCTCTTAGTATGATTTGGTGGGTTCTATAACCATTTCAAGTTTGAAAGGGTGAAGTGCTTTTGGGAAATTAGAGTAAATCAGACGAGTGTTGGTGTGTGTGTGTGTGGCATTTGTCTCCTATTAACAGTAAGTGTAAGCAAAGAGGAGAACCCTTAACCCTTATTGACAGGGACAGTCTCTGACTTTCATGTCTCATGTCAGTCTTTATTTTTTGTTAATTTAGTCAATGTACACTCTGAGGATTTTTTTAAAATGTAGGACACAGATATATACCGTGTGTGTGTGTGTGTGTGTGTGTGTGTGTGTGTGTGTGTGTGTGTGTGTGTTTGATAGGGGGTTGGTGAACATCCTGTATTACAGCCTGGCCAGTGTTAAGTGAGTGGCAGGTGTGAGTTTGCATAAAATGGCCTCTATCTCCCATGATGCCCTGGCTGTCCAATAGGCTGTTAAGATGAGGTGATGATGCCGTCATGTCTCAAGGTATATAAAGTAAAAGTAACGTATTAGCACTTCTGAGCAGTTGGAGCATTCCCAGCCTTGCCTCGGGTGTAGGGATTGCTTGGAGAAAAGCAAAACTACACGGATTCCAACCTGTGTAGTTTTGTTTTTTGGGAATATTCTCGAGGCTCAACCGTTCTCACATTGGATTTTGGAAAACATTTCTGGATAAGGAGTTTGTTTCAGAAGACTAACACCCCTTTGGGCTCCGTCCCCACAGTTCAAGGCACTCTTGTGGATACAAGTAAGTAAGCTTAATGCCCTTGTACCTACATCCTGGACACTTTCAAAATGTATGCTTTGCATTTTGCCGTTTTGTGATGTAAAGATTTTGCAACAATAATAGTAATAATTAGATGAAACCCTGGCTGAGACATGCTGTATGCACGTCAGTGGCCCTGCTGAGTTGTGGGATAAGGAGGAATAAAGTAGACCTGTTGTTTCACACAATAATTGATTTTAGATTGGAGTTTTTTTGTCCCCCTCAAGGTTATTATATGGTGCGATGATTTGAGAAAAGCCAAGAATAGCCTGTGATAGCATTAGAGTGGTGTCCCAGCTCAACCATGATGTCTTTTTAAGGGAATCAGCAGCAGGGCTATCAGTTGCACCTCCAGCTATGTGCCACATGGTGACTGTCAATCAAGCAAACTGACTGATTATTTTTAGATCCAGCCTTTTGTGATACTGGGGCTTCAATTACTTGGGAAGTTTTTAGCTTTTCCCCAAAAATGTTTCACTCCTGAAGTTATCATGAGACAACTGATCATGTGACTTTACCATGGTATTCTTTAAGAATTTTGGACAGATTGGGTGATCATTTATGTTCCATCATGACGGTCTCTTTCAAAACTTTGTGCTTGGTTTGGTTGCTAAAAGTAGTATAGTTACTAGCAGTTGATGATTTTTATGTGTAACTCCCTTGCTAAGTTTTATAGGACGTACTATTTAAAAGTCATTGCTGCTATGTTTATACAATGGAAAAAATACATTTAGACCTAAAAGTACATGCACAATAAATCGTACTGTGTGCTTTTAATGGTTTGAGCTCAGCATGAATGATAATTTTTTGCACATTTTTTGTTTAATTGGACTAGGTGAAGTTGAATTTAACATGTATCTACTTACTATTCAGAGCCACTTTATCTGAGCATCAACTCTATTGGCACAGATGCCTAAGCTATTTTAGGTAAAGGTCATGTGCAGCTGCCTGGCCATTTTACAAGTGCTCTTACAAAATCTCCTATACCTATTAGGAGCATTACCTCTATTGCTCATTTTTCATTTATTATTTTTTTTTGATTGATGGTGAAAATATTTTGTTAAAGATTCTTAATTTATATTAGAAACATTTAAATAATTCAGTGATCATGTCACACCAGTCACACTGGTCACTATGAATCAACTATTCAGTATCATTTATACGGACACATCATTATAATAGCTAAAATAAACCTCCCTGAATAAAACGTGTTAAGCCATTAAATTTGGATATGTGTGTGCTGGAGGAAGTTGACTGAAGAGAAAAGGCATTGTAAATGAAGTGACAGATAAACTAAAGGCACCAGTTGTTACTGTCATGTCTGTGAGCTGACAGTCGATGTTAGATGTGAAGGTTTGGCCTAACAGTCAGACCCCATGGAGCCACTGATCTCTCAAGTGACAAGCTGCTCTTCAGCCAGCTGCTGGGGAGTCACTGCAATGATTTATTCAGTTTAACTACAGCTAAAAATACCCAGCTCGTAACTCTCTTAATTTCTTTATAATTGCAGTTGGTTGACTCTTATGTGTAAATAAGCATTAATCAGTGTTTTTTGATTTGTCTTTCTTTAAGGGTGCCCACCATCATGACAACACAGGCGCCAACGTTTACACAACCGCTTCAGAGCGTTGTGGCACTTGAGGGTAGTGCCGCAACGTTCGAAGCCCAAGTTAGTGGTAAGTAGGCCTTTTGATGTCTTGTTTGCGATGAAAAATGAAAAGGTCCTGAAATGTACAGTAAGCACTCAAGAACATCAATTGTACATTATTATTACATTATTAAAAACTATTTGAGATTTCTGACAGAAAATAATTATAAAATTCACAAGATATTTTAAGCTGAACGTTTGGTTAATTTTTATATTATTTAAGTATTTTTTAAATGGATGTAATCACAACTAAAATATCTCTTGTTAATAAGACTCTCTTATTATTGGATCAGGTAATCCAGTTCCTGAGGTGAGCTGGTTTCGTGATGGCCAGGTTCTTTCTGCTGCCGCTCTGCCCGGCGCTCAGATCTCGTTCAGCGAAGGCCGCGCTGTTCTGAGGATCCCCGCCGTGACAGCCGCACACAGCGGAAGGTTTTCTGTGAGAGCCACCAATGGCGCTGGACAAGCCACTAGCACTGCTGAACTCCTGGTTACAGGTAGGAGAACATGTCCTAGACCAGTGGTCACCAACGCTCTTCCTTGAGATCTACAGGTTTCATCTGCAACCAAAATCTATCACACCTGTTTTCGTTGAACAAGAACTTCTTAAGGCAATGACTAGATGGTCAGGTGGGCATGATTATGTTTGGAGCTAAAGTCTTCAGGAAGGTAGATCTCCAGGAACAGGGCTGGTGACCACTGTCCTAGATCATTAGGTTGCCATTTTGTTACATTAGCTGTGTCACAAATTACTAAATGGTTGGTCATGTCACTGGACAGCTGCATGAAAACAAATTTTGATTTAAAATCCAAACAATCCAATTAAACATTTTGCTTTAAATTTACATACATGCCCTAGTAAAATTCTCCACTGACGCAATTGCATTTTAGTAAAATTTATACTGCAGTATAAATGTAATAAAGTTGGTATAAATGGAATTTATGTCAAAAGAAAAATATCTAAAATTAGACTTAGTATTGAGGCACTCTGGCTTTGTTAAAATGTAATTTTCCCATAAGACAAAGAAGTATCCAACGTTCCACACTTCTGGGTATTAAAAATTAACTACATTTCACTGAATTTCTCAGTGTGAACACACTATTCACACACAAAAATTATGTGAAGTATGCAATTTGAGCCTTTGCTAATGTGTTTTCTCGAGATCTTGAAAGTAATTAAAATTTGTACACTCAACACTGTTTTTCCACACGTCTTAATGTGTTTTAATATTTTTTTATCGTGCATATTAAAAAAAGATTGCATATGATTACTTACCAAAACTTTTCAAATGTCATGGCCAAATATGCCTCTTATCACAGTTCATCTGATCAAGTTTGGAGAATAGTCTAAATCAATTATCACTGCTGTTAACGTTTAAGCGCTATAATAGTACAAGTCAGGATTAAGTCTAAAAATCCAGAATTAAGTCTATAGGTTATGGTTTTGTTAAATGGAGGTCTCTGCCAAATCAAAATGGGATATGCTGTTAAAGACCCATATCCTATCCAGGGGAATTCAAGACATGTATTTATAGTACAGTGTAAGTAATCTCTAAGGTACAACAAGTGATGACGTGATTTATGTCATGGTTGAAAATATCTATCTGGAGCATATCTAGTTTGTGGTTATATATACTGTGTATATACTCAATATATATTCATCCCCAATTAGATGCTATGTTAAACTTTTTTGCTTTCGGTTTATTTCTCATGTTATTGTATCAATGTGAAGCAGTGGTTCTCAAAGCTTTAAAGCAGTTATTTAGTGATTGTTTTGTAACAGTGGTGAAAATTACAAAACAGCATTATTACAGATATTATATTTATTATGGAGTTCTTATAGTTAATAGCCTGTTTGACTAGCTATTTGATTTGAATGAGATTTGTTTAATCCAAATCTCAATAACCCCCCGCCCCCCAAAAAAACAAAACAAAACAAAAAAAACCCAAGTAGTCCTATAAATAATATCAACTTAATTAGATTTGTGTGTGGAATGTTCAGTAAGAGAAAGTGAATAAATAGACAATTGAACTCATCTAAATCTCATTAACCTGATATTTAACATCTCAGTTGGGTTATGTTAAAATAAATCTGTGCTGAGGGGTTGAATTTGAATTTGAATTTGATGGGTTGATTTTATTTCACAGTTCCTGGTCTGAATACCCACAAAAAGGAATCTGTTTTTATCAGTCCTTGTATTTAATATCTTTGATTTTTGGAGAGGGTCTAAAGGAAAGTGCTTGGTTAAAGGAGCTGGTCTAGACTCGGTCAAAAAGCTCATGTCCCAGCTAATACTCACGTAAATCCTGGTAAACTCTAGGCATAGTGGCTTAGATTGTGTTTCTGTATTGTTTTAAATTGTGTTTAGATTATATTTGGATTGTGTTTACATTGTGGGTTAAAATGAGATTGATGTGATTGCGTTTTATGTTGCGATTAGATTATGTCTATATTGCGCTTAAATTGGCTTTAGATTCTCTTTGGATGGTGTTTGGATTGTGTTCAGGATTTGATGAGAATGTGTTTAGACTGTGTTTGGATTGTTATTGGATAGTGTTTCTGATTATGTATTTTGTTTTGATTTTGTTTGGATTGTGTTTAGATCAAGTTTACAATGTGTTTGGATTGAGTTTGGATTGTGTCTAGATTGTGTCTAGATTGTATTTGGATTGTGTTTGGATTGTGGTTAGACTGAGTTTAGATTGTGTTCAAATGCCATTTAAATTGGGTTTGGATTGTGTGTGTGTTTTGATTGTTTTACATTTTGTTAAGAGGCTGTACTTAGATTGTGCTTGTTTTAAAATTGTGTTTGAATCGAGGGGTTTAGAGTGGATGCGTAAATGTGTAGCATTTTCCCCTTTCAGTTTCAGGCTCTGTTCTCACACTAGCCAGTTCAAACTAAAGCTAGGACAGTATTTTGTATCGAATCCAAGAGCTATTGCTAGCTAGTTTGTTTGCTAATAGCTAATGGTAGTTCAAAGGTATTCTAAAGCTATGTCTCTTTGTTTCATAAAGCTTAATGCTATAGTTTTTGATGTAGTTTTATTATTAATAGCTAGCACAACCTAGTTTTAGCTGCAAAGAGTTAAGGTTATATAGTTTTAATATTAAGAGCTAACAGTGGTGTGACAAGTTTGTTGCTAAAAGCTAATAGCTATACTTTGCTAAGAGCTAATGCTTAGTAGCTTTGATGATGAACGCTAAAGCTAAGAAGATTGCTTTTCCAAGGCTCAATACTAGATTTGTAATATTAAGAGCTGATGCTGGCTAATTTTTATAAGAGGGAATGCTAAGTAGTTTTGAAGCTACAAAATATATGAATCTTTGTCTTGTAAAGGTTAATTCTAGGTGGTTTAACAGAGATACTGTTTGATGGTTTAGATGATAGGTAAGGTAAAATAACATGAATTTATATATATATATATATATATATATATATATATATATATATATATATATATATATATATATATATATATATATATATATAAAACAGCTAACACTAAGTGACTTGGTTATAAGCAAAAATTCAAATTTTAAAACTAAATAAGTCAAAAGTAAGAATAACCAACACAGTTTACATAACCAAGAAATTTTTGTATTTTAATTGAAGGTTAGTGATTACATTATGTAATTTAGGCACTTTTTGTAGTAATCCTTTAAACCCTATATATGTATTTGTATGTATAGTTTTCATATGATTGCCAAAAATCATTCTTCTATATGTGTGTATATTTTGTGAATTACAGTCTAACAACATCACACATATATCATTAGATAAGCAATAGTACAAACAATTTTTTTTGTGCTAATCTGATGACTAATGTCATTGTAATTCAGGTAGTAGAGGAAATACTACCTGAATCTGTGATGCTTTACCTTGGGTCATTGCTTTAGTAATGATACCAACATGATCAGAATTACTTCTTCTTCTTCTTCTTCTTTTATTTATTTTATTTATTTATTTTTTTTTATATAAAACCTGTACTTGCTGACTGAAATGAAATGTCACCAGTGGTTGAGATTAGCGAAAGGTAGTCTATGTAAATGGCGCACTCGTAGTTAGTCTTCTTTTTTTGCCTTAGAAATCCATTGGTAGTTTAAACCATCATAATCTCCTGTATGAATATACCATACTTATAGTGTTAACAGTGATGCATTTTGAGAGACTGCTCTTGATCTAGGTGTTAGGTCTGGTCTGGTAACTCTATGTATGAATTGTCTTTCAGCGGAAACAGCGCCACCCAACTTTATTCAGAGACTCCAAAGCATGACAGTGAGACAAGGAAGCAAAGTGAGACTGGATGTCCGTGTGACAGGAATCCCTACACCTGTGGTGAAGTTTTACAGAGAGGGAGCTGAGATTCAGAGCTCCGCTGACTTTCAGATTATTCAAGATGGAGACCATTACAGTTTGTTGATTGCTGAGGCTTTTCCTGAAGACTCTGGTACATACTCAGTTAGTGCCTCTAACAGCAGCGGACGTGCCACTTCAACTGCAGAACTACTGGTTCAAGGTAAACTCACACAATATAACTGTGGATTGTATCTTAAAGCTTTTTAAGTAATGTGAATTCCAAATATGAAAGCAAGTATTAAATGGGTTATGCTTCAAAGGCTTACTTGATTTATCTCCTCAGCTAATTATAGAAATCTCTATGACTTGAATTTTGTTCCTTATATCAGAGTGAGTACCAAACTCTGCATTGCTAACTAAAGTTACAAACTGTTGTGCAGGTGAAGAGGAAGCTGTGCCTGCTAAGAAAATTAAGACAGTCATTTCAAGCTCTCAGATGTCAAAAACCCGCCAAACCAGAATAGAAAAGGTAATCAATATTCCTTAAGCAAGCCGAGGTTACTGTTAACACTCAGTGATGCTTTGTTAATATCTGGCTTTTGTTCGATCCACAGAAAATGGAAGCTCGCGTCGAGGCCGGGTCCATGCAGATGCAAGTGGAAGGCGGTGTTCTGATTCAACAGATGGCACACAAGACTCCACCACGTGTGCCACCCAAACCAACCTCCAAGTCTCCTCCATCCCTTGTGACTAGAGTTTCAGCTACTCGTCAACAGTCACCTTCTCCTGTGAGGCATGTGAAGGCACCCACGCCAACTCCTGTCAGGTAACGACTTACTGAATTTTTTACATCGTTCATTTATTTTAATGCGGCATGGTAGCACAGCAAGTAGCACTGCCACCTGACAGCTCCAGGGTCCTTGGTTCCATCCTCAACTTGGGTTTATTTTGGTATTGAGTTTCTTTCAGTGTTTGTGTGGGTTTCCTCTGGGTTCTCGGTGTTCCTCTGAAAAACATGCAGGTAGTTGGATTGGATACTTGTATTACTATCTGCAGCCAGACAAATGGCATTGTGGGTAATTTAGAAACCATTAACCAAAGTAGCCTAATCAGCCTAATCAGAATTTCCTTACAAAATAAATCTTGTGATGTGACCTGAAGATCACACGTTAATTACAAATATTAATATTCAAATCATTCAGGGTGGATTTTTACTTTAGGTTTAATCTGGAGGATACAAATAAAACTTTTTAGTCTAACTTATCCAAAATAATACTACTTTTTTATTTTCAGAACCGTGTCTCCCTCCACAAGACTGTCCGTATCACCCATCAGACCTGTCAAGTCCCCGGTGATGACCCGCAAACAGATTACAGTGAGCACAGAGGTCTTGCCTCCGTGGAAACAGGCGGGTTATGTGTCTGAGTCCAGCTATGTAGCCAGCATGGCAGCTAGAGCTACACAGGTTCAAACCACTACTCAGGTCCACATGGAGAAGCGTTGGGAAGGCTCCATCGCCATGCAGCAACAAGTCAGCGGTGTCGCTGTCAAAGAGGTGAGCAAAATACTCAACATTACTTTCTTGAAGTTTGAGCTGAATCGATTTGCATCCATATAAAGGAGTTTGTCCTGCCATATGTTGCACAATATAAAATCTACATATTGACCAGGTATAAATGAAAGGTGCCTGTGGCTTAAGTATCTGAAATGATGCATTAATATGTGTCTACCTGCAATGCTGAAGAAAACATGAGCATATATTTTGTTTTGCATCCTAATTTTACCTGCATGTGTGAAAGGATCAGCAAAGCATGGATGACAAATCTGTTGCTGTTGCCACTGTGGTGGCAGCAGTGGACCAGGCTCGTAGTCGCAAGACTTTTGCTGGCTCAGCAGAGCCTCACGGTGTAGACAGCACCATTGCTACTGTTCCTCCTGCACCTCCGACCGAGCAGGTAGTTTGGTCATTCAGTGATGTGGTCACCCATCCAACCCTTTAATTCACCTCCATCTTGGTGCCTCCATTGACTTCCATGAACTCAAATTTCATCTTGCCTTCCCAAGCTGTTATGTACATTTTCCTTCATTACCTTTTTCAAATTCATATTTCTTGTCCCACCACTGAGAAATATATATATATATATATATATATATATATATATATATATATATATATATATATATATATATATATATATATATATATATATATATAATTTTTACTATTTTTTCTGACATCTCTGGAATCCCAGAAACCCAAGAAGACTAATTTTAAGCTTTCTCCTCCACTGTAGAGTTAGAAAATATTTAATATGTGTAACCAATATCCACACTTGATATTAACTGCAAAGCATCGTTCACGTCATCTATGATGAAACTAAGACTACTATTATTTTCCTTGTTGGCAAAACAGATCAAGCACATTTCATCCATGACACTTCTTGAGCAGTCTAGTGAGAGAGAGGCCATTGGTACTCTCCCAGAACACACAACAACTATGGAAACAACCTCTAGCCATTACACATTTGCCTCTCAGGAGCAGGTACCTCAATTCAAGTCATCGTTTTTGTGTTCTGAGCGCATTCACTTGGTTGCACTGAGAGCACTTTTGTATGAAAAGTTGAAGTCCACCATTTCAACTAACACCACACGGAGCGATTACTTCATCTCTTCAAATACATTATACGCAGTATACTTGCATTTGAATGAGAGTAAACTCACTGCAAACAATATCATCTCGAAAAAGAAACATCTAGAAAATCCAGAATGTGTATTAAGGGCCATATTCATCATTGAATCTGAATATGACTGTAAGTTTATAGGATGCATTTTAATTTTTGCTTTCAATATTTATTACTCTCTGTGATTCATTATTGTGCACCCAACTTACTAACATCACTTTACAGCGAACCTATGACTCTTGACATGCTGGATTAAATCTTAAACAGAAAAACACTTCATTGTGTGCTACTGAAATGCTGTGTTTTGAATTTACCCACAGTGTATGGATTTGAGGGTGTCTTTGCCGAAGAACATCATTTTTGTCTATGTATTAGATTACAATTGATATTATTATCGCCAGGGTGTTGAGAAAAAGGCTGGAGCTGTGGCTACAGTGCTTGCTGCGGTGGATCAAGCACGTGTACGAAAACCTGTGCATGTTGAGAGTGCTTTGGCTGAAGAGGAAATCGACATAAAGCAGCTAAGTGCTAAGCAACAGGCTGCAAGTAAAATGGAGGTGTTGCAAATTCCCAGTGATATACTGAGCACTTCCACCGAGCAGACCGTTCATGTCAGCCAGGTTAGAAGTCTTCCGTGACAGGCTAATTGTGTTCAGTGAAAGCTGGTGGTGTGTTTCCAATTCATCAACCTGATTTCTGTTGATTTACATTAGATCCAAAGAACTACTGAGGTTAAGGCCCAGGTGGATACTGGCCTTGCCCCATCCCCAGTTCCTCATTTCACAGTTTCAAAAGTTACTGTTCCTAAACCTGAACATAGTTATGAGGTAAGAGCAAGTAATATCAGGCAAGCAGAAAATAACCTCATAGACAAATCAGAAACATTTATTCTTACGATTTTCAATCAGACATCAGTCAAATTAATATATAAAAATGATTTTCGTTCATTTCCATCTGACGAAACCTCAGTTTATCCTGCTTGCCTGACATGCAACTTTAAGAAAGTACTGCTGATGACAATAATCAAAAGCGAAACTTGTATTTGCCCTAACTCTGACATTGTACAAGCTAATACTAAGCCATATACTCATTCATTCTAAATATAAAAAGTAATCCATCATCCCAAAATAACTTCAGATAAAATTGTTTAATCATTAGAATTAACCATATCATTATAATTTGGAGTTATGATTCTTTCTCTGTTTATTTCTAACTTCTGTTATATTCTCCCCCCATAATCCATTCCATCCCATAATCCCGAAGGAATCACCCCTTTTATTCATGATTCACATTTGAAGTGGCTAATCAAAGAAACAGTAACCCATGTTGTTTTGAATTATGCCGTTTTGATTCATGCTGCTCTCCTTGGGTTGGTCAGGTCTCAATAGCTGGCTCTGCTATTGCCACACTACAGAAAGAGTTGTCTTCTACTCATACTGCTCAAAAGATCATCAAGCCTGTCAAGCCTCCAACTTATAAGATTGTGGAGACAAGACTGACTCCAGAACCCACCCCTCCTCCATTTAGAGATGCCACCGAGCAATATCAGTCGCATTTCGACACAGAGTTACAGAGACAGATAGGTGCTTCGTATACAGGGGAATGGGAGACACAGGTTTGTAATTTGGGTTGATGCTTGCCAGATGAGCTAATGTTTGTCATTAATCTCACCAGTAGCTTGTCATAGTTGTTTTGGTTGTATATTATTTGTGTAGTTACATATTAGTTCAAAGTTTACCTCCTTAACTGTGGATTACTCTACTCGCCTCTACCTGCCTCATCTACCTGCCTCTTCTAATTACAGTATTGCCAGAATATTTTATGCACTTTTCCTGCCTTTACCGGCCCGCCAACTTTTTTTTTTTTTTTTTTTTTTTTTTTAATTTTAACCCATTGCCCGACTGCTAACTCGGGTGCTATCACATGATCTTATTGCCAAAAGTATTCAAAATCATGTTTTGTATCATCCAGGTTCTTGAAATAGCTGCAGTTCCCTCAGCTGCCAAGGAGCCAAGTATTCCTCCAACTCTTGTTGCTGTAAGTATGTGCACTGGCTTGATTGGTATTTGTTTAATGCAGCTTTAGAACAGTTGATTACATGCTTTAAAAAATATTATAATACAATAAAAACATATTCTAGCACTAGGGGTTGCAGACCATTCATTTTAGTAGTTGACTGGTAATTAAAACAAAAAGTTGACTAGACATCTCCAAAGTTAAATCAGCAACTGGTTTCAGGGCATTACTGTTTGTAGGCTATTTTATTAATGTGGTTAAATGCTGATAAACAACAGCAAATAAGGCATCAAACTTCAATTAACAGCCATATACAGGCTACAAATGACATTTCCATCTTTAAAGCTTTTTTAGGCTACACACTGTTGACAACAAAAATGAAGGTCATTTCAAGAAATGTGCAAAATAATACATCTGTGTATTATATTAGAATATTTAAAGCCATACAAACTATGTATGTAATGCGTGCAACCCACGTCTCTGAATACTCTTCTTTGCAAGACTCTGGTTACGAAGTAACTCACAATGTCACAGTGGATTTAAATAAAATCTTAATAGTCTTTAAATGGCAACAAATATAACTCTGGGAGTGGGTGGAATTTGCGAGTATTCCTTTTGGGGGTAGACATGGGAGTTAAAAAACAGCCCTGTAGCCACCACTTTCCCAGTGTAGTCTTAAACAAAGTGCAGTAAAATTGGTAGAATTCTACTTCAAAGCAATCTCATTTTTAGTCTGAATTTCTTTGCCTCACCACTCATTTTTTCCCTACTGTCTTGACTAGTTGACAGCTTCCCACAGTGGAGACTAGTGTATGTATGGGTCTATGCAACTCCTATCAAGCACAAGCATGCAATACATTGCACAAAATAATAATAAAAAAAGAGCACATTTTCAGTAGCACATTTTATTAAACATTTCATTATTGAAAATAAGTCAAGTCAATACTTATTTAATTTTGATTCCGTCTTTCCTGAGATAAAATAACATATTTATTGGCAGCGTCTATGTATTGGTGTATATTATATGGTCTTAATCTTTAGGAGAGTTGGTTATGAAGATTTTCTTTGTGTTCTGTTATTTAGGGCTTGAAGAACCTGACTGTTACTGAGGGAGAGTCTGTGACTCTGGAGTGCCAGATCTCAGGCCACCCCACACCGGGCATTATATGGTTCAGAGAGGACTACAGGATTGAGAGCTCCATTGACTTCCAGATCACATATGAGCAAGGATATGCACGTTTAGTGATCCGTGAGGCTTTTGCTGAGGATAGTGGACGTTTCACTTGTACTGCTACAAATGAGGCTGGAACTATCAGCACCTCCTGCTACCTGCTTGTTAAAGGTTTCCTTCATTATATTTTAAATGAAACCTTTTTTTTTTTTTTTCCCCGCTATTTTCTTTATCACTGTAATCTAGTTAGACTCTAGGATTCAAATTAAATATTGTTCTTTTAGATCAAAAACATCTCATCTCACTACAATTTCCATTTTCAGTGTCCGAGGAGATCGAGACCCGAGCAGAGATTACTATGGAGAAACAGTAAGTAACAAAATCCTACTACACTTCATATAATGATTAATATAAACACTTCATGAACATTTAAAACCCGTAATGGCAATTATTTTAGGGCTGTTTTTCAAACGAAAGAAGTGGCTACGTCCGAAGTCAGAGTTGTCTCTGAGACCGTGGAAGCTGGACCAGCTGCAGCTCCGTTCTTTGTGAGGAAGCTAGTTTCACAGAAACTTGTGGAAGGTGGCAGTATTGTGTTTGTTTGCCAGATTGGAGGCAGCCCAAAACCTCACATCTACTGGAAGAAGAATGGTGTCCTGCTCACATCAGGATACAGGTATTTGCAAGTCACAACACCTAAAACAATCAGTTTATATAGAGTAGAAATGCAAATTTATAGCTATATTCCTAATCTTTAGATATCGCATAAGTTACAATAAGGACACAGGAGAATGCAAATTGGAAATCTCCATGACATTTGCTGATGATGCTGGAGAATATACTGTCTCTGCCAAGAACCAGCATGGAGAGGTATCTACCTCTGCAAGACTTCTTGAGGAAGGTCAGTAATTGACAAAAATTCATTATGTAAGAAATAAAACACCATGGGGGAGTACTGTTATAGAAAAATAATAAATGACAGGGTGGTGTGATGTATTGATTATTTTACAATAACAGCACATCCCACAGTCCTCTTATACCACAGC
Source organism: Ictalurus punctatus (assembly GCF_001660625.3). Taxonomy (NCBI): domain Eukaryota; kingdom Metazoa; phylum Chordata; class Actinopteri; order Siluriformes; family Ictaluridae; genus Ictalurus; species Ictalurus punctatus. The sequence continues at coordinate 7,447,254 of NC_030421.2, read as the reverse complement.
ACATTGCCAATGATTACAATATATGTTTTTTAATCTGTTTATAGTTATAGCAGCCATAAATAGTCACTCCCATGCCAGCCTCTCTTTGTTTCCTCTCTCGTGAAGATAATAAAACAAAAACAAAACAATGCACCTTGTTACTGAGAAATCAACTGCAACGCTCTCTATCCTCAAGACTTTCCTGTATTGGAAAACTTAAACCTTGACCCTGAGACTCCTACTAATTTGTGACATACATATCTCTTTACAGAACACGCCACCATATCAGCAATTACACGAGTTTTGTTTGTTTGTTTGCTTGTTTTATATATCCATTTATGTTGAGTAGCTGCCCTAAATGTCTCTGTGTAAGTAGTTACTGTAGAACTTGTATTAGATGTCTTAGAATGATCACATTAATGTACATAAGCCTTATGCGCTAGAACTTTCTGACCAATCAGAATCGAGCATTCACCAGTGCTGTGGTATAAATCGTTATTAATTGTGTTAATAATATTGAAATGACAGAAACCCTTTGAAACAGATGAATACATTCTTACATGAATGTGTCATTTTACAGAGGAATATGAAGCTTATATGAAAACGCTGGATGTGACATACAAAACAGAAGTGACCACTACAGTGGTTCAAGAGCCCAAGGTGGCGGACGTGCCCCCTGTGTTCATAAGTGAACACGAAATGCAGAGAAGGATGGCTCAACAAGCACACATGATGACATTCATATCAGAGAGGGTAAAGATGATTTAAACATCATAATAATTCATGCATGTTTATAACAGCAAAAACTAATTAGTCTGTTTTATGATCAGGAATTCCAAATCTCTGCTATTGAGCAGAAAATCATTCAAGAGATTGAGGTCAGGATCCTAAAGATTACATATCGTGAACTGGTGATTGAGGATGGAGAAGAAATGCTGTTGAGTGCAGCTGAGCATGAGGCAATAGCATCCTCTTTCAGCACACCTGTCAAAAGCTACAGAATCATGGAGGGAATGGGTGTGACATTCCACTGCAAAATGGAAGGAAATCCCTTGCCAAAGGTACTGAATAATAAATAATAATGCTTAGCACCAACAACAATTACACAATCAGTCAAATGAGTAGATTTTAGCTTGCTTTCACTCTCTGTTAGCCATAATAGATTTGTGTGTGTAAGACATTGCCTTATATAATATATTATAAACACTGACATCCACTATCCCCTCTAATAGATTGCCTGGTATAAAGATGGCAAGCGCATCATGCATGGAGGCCGTTATCAGATGGAGGTTCTTCAGGATGGTAGAGCCACTCTGCGTCTTCCTGTGGTGCTGCCAGAAGATGAGGGAGTTTACACAGCATTAGCTAGTAACATGAAGGGTAATGCTGTCAGCTCTGGAAAACTCTATGTGGAATCCACAGCTGCTGCTCAGCCTTTTTATCCTCAGACAGAAGCAATGAGGAGAGTACAGTAAGTTGTTCTTCTTGTAACCTGGGAACTGATGGCATGATGTGCTTATTATAATACGTTACCATTTCTATAGTAACATCAATTTCACTAGGACTTACTGTATATGGCAGAAGATTAAAGCTGATGTTTAGAAAGAAAAATGTTTAAACATTGATATGGTCAGGTTTTCCATAAGGAGATTCATAAAGAGATCAACATTCATGGAAGGAGTCTCCAGTATCAGTATTTGCACAAATAAGTGATAACAAGAACGAAGTTCTTTTGTGGACATTTCAAAACATTAAATATAACTATAAATAGATAAAATGTATTATAAAAGAAGAATAAAATCTTTGGGACATTTTGGGACACTTAAATACATATGGTATATCAACTTTGTGGTAACAGTAACTCTACTTCACGTATGGCCACATGACACGACCCATTTGTTGATTAGTTTCCTATAACAGAATGCCCAACTGAATGCGTTTTATTCCTTACTTACATTGGCTGCCGCATGGTGAATTTAAATCAAATAAATAATATAATATGCATTTATAAATAGGCATCCACAACATTTTTTTTTCTGAATTTTGTTCATTCATATTGCAGGTCTGAATCCCCCATGTCTGCACGCTCCATTAGCCTCTCCCCTGGACGTTCCCCAGCACGTTCTGTTAGCCGTTCTCCTGCTCGCAGACTGGATGAGACAGATGAGACCCAGCTGGAAAGGCTTTACAAACCTGTGTTTGTCATGAAACCATCATCTTTCAGGTGTGCTGAAGGGCAGACTGCAAGATTTGATTTGAAAGTTGTTGGAAGGCCCATGCCCGACACTTTCTGGTTCCATAATGGTAAGTAAAGTGATATATGTTGCATATTTTATATATATTGTATGTGATTTTCCTGAAAACTGAGTCCACCATTCAGGGGATGCTACTCTGACACTAGTCATTTTTTTGTTTATACAAGCACATAGTGGGTCATAAGACTCATGCTTATTGTTCTTGTTTTTTAATCAACATTTTATACTATACCACATCTACTTGGAGATACAGTCGTGTGAAAAAATAAGTAACACCCCATAGAAATTGTTGTTTTTTTTGACACATTTGGACAAGCAAACATTTGATAATCTTTGAAACAGTGCCTATTATAATATTATACTTGAACACAACCACAAGGAAAATTAGCTTTTTCAATCATTTATTTAACGGAAATATCAATAGACATGATATTTTTCTGTGGAAAACGTAAGTACTCCCTTGGCCTCAGAAGCTAGTATTGCCCTCTTTAGCAGAAATAACTACTTCCAGGCATTTTACATAATTGTCCACCAGGCTTGCTGGAATGTTTGACCACTCTTCCATGCAATATTGTTTCAGTTGCAAGATGTTTGAGGGATTTCTTGCATGTATTGCCTGTTTCAAATCCTCCCACAGCATTTCAATGGGATTCTAATCCGGGCTTTGACTAGACCATTTCTATAACCCTCCATTTCTTCTTTCTGAGTCATTCCTTGGTCGATTTGCTCGTGTGCTTAGGATCATTATCTTGTTGAAAGGTTCACTTTCGATTCAACTTCAACTTTCAGACAGATGGCCTCACATATCTTCAAGCACTCTTTGATATGATGCAGATTTCATAGTTGAATCACTGAATGCAATCTGTCCAGTCCATGAGGCAGCAAAGCAACACCAGACCATAACATTTCCACCACCGTGCTTCACAGTTGGTATTAGGTGCTTCTCCTGAAAAGCAGTCTTTGGTCTGCACCAAACATGTCTGCTTTTACTGTGGCCAAACAACTCTATCTTTGATTCATCTGTCCAGAGCACATTATTCCAAAAGGCCTGTTCTTTCCCTATATGATCATTGGCAAACTGTAGTCTTGCAAAGGCTTTTTCCTGGCTCGCCTCCCATGCAGGTCAAATTTGTGCAGTCTCTTTCTGATTGTAGACACTTGACACCAACAGTTAAAAATCTTACTAGAAGATACCGTGATGAAATTTTGGGGTTCTTGGGGACTTCTTTTTGCATCAGATGGTCTGCTCTTGAATTTGTCGGGACAGTCCTGGGACAGTCCTTTTGAAATCTGTGCAGTTTATAGATTATTTTCCTTACAGTGGAATGATGCATTTCAAATCATTTAGAGATCTTTTTAAGTCTCTTTCCCGACTCATAGGCATCCACAACTTTTTTTTTTTCTGAAGGCCTTACAGAACTCTTTAGATCTTGGCATATTGACATCACACAACAGCAAAGGGAACACCAGATCCTAGATATGAGAGGGGTATACGTAAGGTTCCATTTGCCCTACCTTAGCAGGTTCTAATCCATGGATTTGAAGGTATGATGTAAATGTAGAGGTATACTTACTTTTTCCATGTGGCTGATCTGTTTTTTTTTTTGTTGTTGTTCATTTTAATTGTGAAACTGACTAAAAAATGTAAATTTTATGTCATTTGATAGTGTATCAAATTTATTAATAGGCACGGTTTCAAAGATGATAAAATGTTTGCTTGTCCAAATATGTTAAAAATGCCAACAATTTCCATAGGGGTGTACTCATTTTTTCACACGACTGTAGATGTTTGGCATTTTTGGCTTGATCATAATATCATTATCAGTTTTTTTTTAAAACATATTTTTAACCAACAGTGTATGAGAGTTACCTTATGTACACTAATGACTGTCAGTCACCTCCTCACCAGCCAGTCTTATTTTTTAGTAAGACAAATATGCACCTTGTCATATTCCCTACCTAAATGCTAAACCCTCAATGCTGAAGACTTTACCATGTTGGCAAACCAACTTGGGAAATTTAAATAAATATTTAAAATTGTGTAATTATGAGGAGCAGGGACAATATAAAACAAACATGATAATGTGGACTTCATTATGCTTCATTAATGTCTTTAATAAAGGCCAACAAGTGGTGAATGACTACACCCACAAGATTGTGGTAAAGGAGGATGGAACGCAGTCAATGATTGTGGTTCCTGCTATGCCTCATGACTCTGGAGAATGGACAGTTGTTGCTCAGAATAGGGCCGGAAAAACTACTGTTTCTATGACTCTAACTGTAGAAGGTAATTTTCCACCTTTTTCCCAAGCTAGCTTATACCATTAAATCATCATGCAGACTAACATTGATCTGTATTTAATAGCTAAGGAAAACTTGATTAGACCACAGTTCATCGAAAAGCTAAAGAATGTCAGTGTCAAGGAAGGAACCTTGGTTGAGTTGGCTGTCAAAGCCATTGGAAATCCACTCCCTGACATTGTCTGGTTGAAAAACAGTGACATCGTCTCTCCTCATAAGTACCCAAACATTAAGTGAGTATTCTGCATTAAAATGTTATGATGAAGAAAACTTATTCAGTATAGTTTATTATTATCTTTACAGTTTAAAAAAAGAATACTTACAAATATTGAGATGCTGAAATGCTATAATTTTTCAGGATTGAGGGAACCAAGGGGGAAGCACATTTCAAAATCCCCCAAACTACTGGTTCTGATAGTGCATGGTACACAGCTACTGCAATCAATAAAGCTGGACGGGATACCACGCGCTGCCGTGTCAACGTTGAGGTGGAGTTCACTGAACCTGTACCAGAAAGAAGACTCATTATTCCTAAGGGAACTTACAAAGCTAAGGAAATTGCTTCACCAGAGTTGGAGCCGCTGCATCTCCGCTATGGTCAGGAACAATGGGAGGAGGGTGACCTTTACGACAAGGAGAAGCAGCAGAAGCCTCACTTCAAAAAGAAATTGACCTCAGTAAGACTCAAGCGTTTTGGTCTTGTACATTTTGACTGCAGACTCACCCCTATTGGCGATCCCACAATGGTTGTTGAGTGGCTGCATGATGGCAAGCCCCTGGAAGCTGCTAACAGGTTACGCATGATTAATGAGTTTGGTTACTGCAGTCTGGACTATGAAGTTGCATATTCCAGAGACAGTGGTGTCATCACATGCAGAGCTACCAACAAATTTGGTGTTGACCAGACCTCAGCCACCCTGATTGTGAAAGATGAGAAGGGTCTTGTTGAGGAAAGTCAGTTGCCTGAGAGTAGGAGGGGACCGAGATTAGATGAATTAGAGCGCATTGCTCATGAGGGAGCTCCTGCTGGAGTTACTGCAGATGAAATCGCTGAAAAAACTAAGCCTGAGATTGTCCTCCTTCCAGAGCCCATTAGAGTACTGGAGGGGGAAACTGCTAAATTCCGTTGCAGAGTAACTGGATACCCAACCCCAAAAGTCAACTGGTACCTGAATGGACAGCTTATTCGCAAGAGCAAAAGATTCAGGTTACTGTTTGATGGCATTCACTACCTTGAGATTGTGGACTGCAAGTCTTATGATTCAGGAGATGTCAAAGTATTGGCAGAAAACCCTGAGGGCACTGCAGAAAACACTGTGAAGCTAGAGATCAAACAGAAGGAGGATTTCAGGTCAATCCTGCGACGTGCTCCTGAGATTAAGGCTCCAGAAGGTCCTGGTCCTGAGCATGGCAGAGTATCTTTTGATGTTGTGAAGGTGGATAAACCTGCTGAGACCACACAAGCCAAAGAGGTTGTCAAGCTAAGGAGGGCTGAGAGAGTTATTCATGAGAAGTCTACAGAAGAGACAGAGGAATTAAGAAGCAAATTCAAACGCAGAACTGAAGAAGGCTACTATGAGGCCATTTCCTCAGTGGAGTTTAAATCTCGCAAGAAAGATGAGTCCTATGAAGATATGCTGAGGAAAAGAAAGGAGGAGCTTCTGCACTGGACTAAGGAGATAACTGAAGCTGAGAAGAAGAAGATGGAAGAGGAAGGCAAACTTACCATTCCTACCATCAAGCCTGAGAAAATAACTCTTTCCCCCAGCATGGAGGCACCGAAGATCTTGGAACGTATTCAGAGCCAGACTGTCACCCTGGGTGATGAAGTACGCTTCCGTTGCAGAGTTATTGGTAAACCAGATCCAGAATGCCAATGGTTCAAGAATGGAATCTTGCTGGAAAAATCAGACCGAATTTATTGGTACTGGCCTGAGGACCATGTCTGTGAACTGGTTGTTAGAGATGTCTCAGCTGAAGACTCAGCTAGCATTATGGTAAAAGCCATTAACATTGCAGGAGAGACTTCAAGCCATGCCTTCTTGCTGGTGCAAGGTATGTATCACGATTAAGATTTCTACAGTATACTCTACTATATTGAAACTTTATTTGTAAAATAAAATAATATTCGTTTTTCTGTTGTTCTTTAGCCAAGCAAGTTATAACCTTCACACAACAAATAGAGGATTTATATGCCAAAGAAAAGGACAACATGGTAACCTTTGAATGTGAGACAAACGAGCCTTTTATCAAGGTGAAATGGATGAAAAACAATGCTGAGATATTCTCTGGGGATAAATACAGGATGCACTCTGACAGAAAAGTGCATTTCCTATCTGTCCTGGTTATCAACATGGATGATGATGCTGAATACACTTGTGCTGTTGTTGAGGATGACCACATAAGAACATCAGCCAGACTTCATGTTGAAGGTTTGCATAATGACTATGTATATGTTCCACTTTTTTGTTACTCTATCATATTCTTATTAACATTCACAGAGGGTGTAATGGCATGTGGAGTACCTTGTGTGTTGAATAGAAAATGTCTATTTGTTAACTTAATTATGGTGTATTGTGCAGGTGCACCACTTGAAATTGTGAAGAATTTGGAAAGTATTGAAGTACCAGAGTCATATTCAGGGGAGTTTGAGTGTGAACTGTCCCGTGAGGATTCTGAAGGCATCTGGTACTTTGAAAACAAAGAGATCACCCAAGGCACAAAGTATGTTATGTTTTCTCGCCGTGGAAGACACAGCCTGTGTGTCAAGGATGTCAAGAAAGAGGACCAAGGCAAATACACTTTCAAAGTGGGTGATCTAAAGACAAGTGCTTCTCTGAAGATGAAATGTAAGTTAATGTATATGATATACCTTATCATTTTATCTGTGCATACTCTGCATATCTGATATCTTGTGGAAATGTGATGTGTTATGGTCTTACATCATATCTCTTCTTCCTACAGTGCGCCCAATTACACTGATGCAAGGCCTTTCTGACTTAACCGTCTGTGAAGGTGATATTGCTCAGCTGGAGGTGCGATTCTCTCAGGAGAATGTGGAGGGAACTTGGGTAAAGAATGGTGTACCCATCTCTGCTACTGATAGGATTCATATTGTTATTGACAAACTGGTACACAAACTCCTTATTGAAAACGCCACCAAAGATGATGCTGGAATGTACACCTTCAATGTTTCTTCTCATCTCATTTCCACATCAGGAAAGCTAACTGTTCAAAGTAAGGTTCTGCCGGCACACTTTCCAGTTATTTTTTCTATTTGAATTTTATTTTTCTCACTGGGTGCTTCTCTTTAAAATTTTTTTTTTTTTTTTGCACTCCCTCATTTCCTTCAGTTGCTTCCTTTCCTTGTTCCTTAGTGCCTTCCTCTAAGGAAAAATGCAAGGAAAAGAAACATGGACAGGCGGGGTGTAGAACAAACATATTTGTCAAATGAGAAATGCTTACTCACTCAAGTGTCACTTTAAAGTGGCTTTTGTGAATTCCTTTAGCAAAATCCTCGCTCAGTCAAAAATTATTTCAAAGTGACTTCCAATTATTGACGACATTTCCCAGCTGTATTAACTGTTTAACAGATCTGCCTATACAGAAGTACTGAAGTGTGTACAACTTAGGAAACAAGGGGACATCATTTAGAGTTTGAGAAGCATCCATTTTGTAGGTTTAAATTTCCAGCTTAATTTTACATTCCTTAATGCTTAATCTCCTTTCTTAATTTCAGCTATTAGTATTGTAACACCTCTAAAGGATGTTAGCACAATTGAAGGCACGAAGGCTGTGCTAGAAGCCAAAATTTCAGCTTCTGATGTGAGCTCAGTGAAATGGTACCATAATGACAAGCTTGTGACTGCTAGTGACAGAATCCAGGTTGTGGCTAAGGGCTCCAAACAACGACTAGTACTGAACCGGGCATATGCTTCTGATGAAGGACGGTATAAACTGGTTGTTGGCAGAGTTGATTCATCATGCAAGCTAACTGTTGAGAGTAAGTATTTTCTTTCAGTATACGATGGATATGCTCATGAATAACCTAGTACAGAGCAATGCTCTATAAGCTTCAGTGCTTATAAAAAGTCTTCAAAATAGACAATTGCAATAACACCATTATGGAACTAGTTTTGTGGATTTAACTGTCCTTATTACTTCATTCAGAGATCAGTATCGTAAAGCACACGGAGGACCGTGTGTGCACTGAGACCCAGAATGTCACATTTGAGGTTGAGCTCTCTCACCCTGGCATTGATGCTCTCTGGACTTTTAAGAGTCAACTTCTGAAGGCTGGTCCCAAGTACAAAATTGAATCTAAGGGCACAAAGTATAGTCTCACTGTTCTCAATGCCATGAAAGATGAGGAAGGCCCTTATGTGTTTTCAGCTGGTGAAAAGACTTCAAGCGCCACACTTACAGTATCAGGTGAAACATTGTTATACTTCAGTTCAATCTGACCAACATCTATTTACTCAGAAATTTATATAGAGGTTTACTCATGCAATAAAGTCATGCTCTATTCCTCTCCACTAGGTGGTGCCATAAACAAACCGCTACAGGATGTAACTGTTGCAGAGTCCCAGACAGCTGTGTTGGAGTGCGAAGTTGCCAGCTCATCTGCTGAGGGAAAATGGCTTAAGGATGGACAACATGTTGACTTCAATGATAATGTCAGGAGTGAACATATCGGTGCTGTAAGACGACTTGTCATTGTCATCTCAAGACCTCAAGATATTGGAGAGTACACATACCAGGTGGCAAACTCTAAGACCTCAGCTAACCTGAGAGTTGAAGGTATATTCTTTTTATTTTATGAAGTCCCAACTTACAACATGATCATATATTAAACACATTGACTTACTAATTACATTCCTACGTTGTAACAGCTGTAAAGGTCAAGAAGACACTAAAGAACCAAACTGTCACTGAGACGCAAGAGGCCGTGTTCAGTATTGAACTCACTCATTTGGACGTGAAAGGGTCCCAATGGATCAAGAACGGAGTTGAAATTCTTCCGAGTGACAAATATGAAATCACAGTAGACGGCATGGTTCACACCCTGAAGATTAAGAATTGTAACACTCAGGATGAATCAGTTTATGGATTCAAACTCGGAAAACTCAATGCTAACGCAAGACTCATTGTTGAGAGTAAGTTCTAAAATGAATTTGACTTTATCATGAACACGATGGATAAGAACCTGTCGTTTTGATCACTCTTTAATTATTTTTCAGCAATTAAAATTGTGAAGAAGCCAAAAGATGTGACTTCCCTGCTAAATTCTACTGCTTCCTTTGAGTTAAGCATATCCCATGATAATGTTCCTGTTAAATGGATGTTCAAAAACCAAGAGCTTCAGCCAAGTGCAAATATCCAAATCCTTTCAGAGAGGAAAGCTCACAAGCTGGTCATTTCCAATGTTGAAGAAAACATGGAAGGAGAATACACAGCTATATTGGGACATGTGCAGTGCAGTGCATTTTTACATGTTGAGTGTAAGTATATTACCCGCATGTGTTTTTCATGCATTTAATCTAAGTACATGTCTAATTTGTCGCATTCTTTTTTCAGCCTTGAGGGTTACAAAGCCCATGAAGGATATTGAGATTCCAGAGACTCAGGTGGCCACATTCGAATGTGAAGTTTCGCATTTTAATGTCCCGTCCACCTGGCTGAAAAATGGAGTTGAGATTGAAATGAGTGAGAAGTTCAGAATAGTGGTGCAGGGCAAGCTCCACCAACTGAAGATCATGAACACCAGCAGAGATGATACTGCAGAGTACACATTTGTCTGTGGAAATGACCGAGTCTCAGCCACACTGACTGTTAGCCGTAAGTTTTCTCACATCTCCAAGCAGGTGTTCCTCTTCCCAGTGATATGGCAGAATTCAGTTCGATTCTGAGCTCAGGTTACTGTCTATGTGGAGTTTTGCATGTTCTCTCTGTTTGTGTGGGTTTCCTCAAGGTTTTAAGGTTTACTCCCACATCCTAAAAACCAGTAGGTGGATTGGCTACTCTAAATTAGCCCTAGGTGTGAATGTCCTGCTATGGACTGGCATCCCATGCAGGGTAAATTGCCACCTTACTCTCACCCTGACCAGGATAAAGTGAGAAGATGAATGAATGAATGAATGAATGAATGAGAGCATCCTCCATAAATCATAACATATTAAAATAAATGATAACATTATAAATTAGAGAAATCCAATTGTAAACAGGTTCCAGGAAGAATCAAGAGATAATCAAGAATACAAAATAACCCACAGAATTTATAAGTACAGTAAAAGTTTCCTTTTCCTTTTAAAGCTTTACTCATCACCTCCATGCTCAAAGACCTTAATGCTCAAGAGAAGGACACCATTACATTTGAAGTGACTGTTAATTATGAGGGCATCACCTACAAATGGCTGAAGAATGGTGTAGAGATTAGATCCACTGACAGATGCCAGACTCGTTCGAGACAGCTTACTCACTCTCTCACTATCCGCAATGTGCACTTTGGGGATAGTGCAGAGTACACGTTTGCGGCAGGATCTGCTCAGACATCAGCAAAGCTGTTCGTTGAGGGTTCGTCGAAGTTCATACTTAATCTTTACAGTGTTTTTATATGCAAGTCTGCATTGTAGACATCTAACTTGGTCATCTTTTTTCCGTTCTCTAGCTCGTGTGATTGAGTTTACAAAACACATAAAAGATATCAAGGTGACCGAGAAGAAAAAGGCCATCTTTGAATGTGAGCTCTCCGAGCCCAACGTTCAAGTCACATGGATGAAAAATGGGCAGGAACTTGAGATATCCGAAAGGTTCGTTTATAATAACTCTTACTAAGCAGAGTTTTAAGTAATTTGATATTACTGTTTATTTTATTGAGTCTAGTATTCTGATTCAGTTTTGTATTAATCCCTACAGGTTCAAGGTTTCAACAGAAAAATACATTCAGCGTTTAATGATACAGACTGTTCGCATGTCTGATGCTGGTGAATACTCAGTGGTTGCTGGGTCAAGCATATCCAAGGCTCAGCTCACAGTAGAGGGCAAAGATGTCCGCATTACTGAACCTGTTGAGAAAGAAATAACGGTATTTATTCATGCACAAATACTGATATTTTGTGACCAGAATTGTGATGTTGTCAAAAAACATGGTCACTGTCATAACTATTAGCTCACTATAAATGCTTTTTTTCTTTTCTTTTCTTTTCTTTTCTTTCAGGTGCTTGAGAAGCAGAGAGCTACATTGGAATTTGAAGTCAACGAGGATGACATCGATGGACGCTGGCTCAGAAATGGTGTTGAAATTCAGTTCACACTTGATAAGCGTTATAACTATGTGACCATTAGAAAAATTCATCGCTTGACAATCACTGAAACCTGGAGGAGTGATGCTGGAGAATACACTTTCATTGCTGGGAAGAACAGGAGTGTGGTGACACTACATGTCAACAGTAAGTGTTGTTTTTGTGTTCCAAACATTTAATTTAATGTATATAATCAGTTAACTGTACCCTACCCTGACTTAGCAAAAGAACCCCCAATATCATGATTTTTCTTTTTCTTTTTATAATTGTAATTTCCCATCTCTACATTAAGGGAAGTTTAAATACAAATTAATAACTACTTCATCCAAACTTTAATGTGTTTTGTCTGCAACCCAACTCCATATACTTTTAGCATTTGATTTACTGTACAGCGGATATTCAATAAAACATTTTTGATTGCGGTATTCACCCCACTGGGTCAGTACTTCATAGAACCACCTTTGTATGTCTTTTGGGTATATGTCTCTATCAGCTTGAGGTCTGAGGTTTGATTAAGCCATTCTGACACCTTCAGGTTCTTGGTTTTGAACCACTCCAGTTTAGCTTTGGCAGTATGCTAAATCCTGACCAGTTTCCTAGTCCCTGCTGATGAAAAGCATGCTCACAGAACGATGCTACAACCACCATGCTTCACTGTGGAGATGCTGTTGTCAGGGTGATGAGCAATATTGGGTTTCTTCTTTGGTCTCATTAGACCAGAGAAACAATTTCTGAATCTCCAACATGCATTTTTCCAAACTCCATATGGGATTTTATCTGACTTTTTTTTTTCTATAATGGTTTTCTTCTTGCTGCTCTTACCTAAATCCCAGCTCTGTGGCATATCCAGGTTATGGTTCTCCCATGTGAACTGTGGATCTGCCCAGATGGTTCTTTTTTAGAACCATTTCACAACTTTGTTCCAGACTTGTTTCGATAGCTCCTATTTCTTCATGATGTTGTTGGTTTAGGTATATCCTTTAGCAAACTCTGTTCCTTCCAGGAACAAGTGTAATCATATTGAGATGATTTGACACTATAATTTTATATGGGTGGACTACAGTTAGCTAGTTATGTGACTTTTTATAGCAACTGGCTGCACCAGAACTAGTTTCACATCAATTAGGGAATACAAATATAAACTTTTAAAGTTTTTTTGTAAATAATTTTGCAAACTATATTGATTTTTACCCTCAATTCAGAAATATGTGTTATGTGTAGATTCACGACATATAATTGCAATTAAGTCAATAGGTAGATAAATTTACATACCAGCTCTGTTGCATTTGAGTTGCATCTAAACCATAGCTATTTTTATTTGACCATATTTGAAGAAACCTCTGCACATATGGCTGTAGGGTTGCAGGAAGTGGACAAACCCAGAGTAAATATGAGCAAAGAAGGCTATGAACAATTGTCTTTATTGTTTAACCTTTTGATCTTTTGTTTAAAAAATTCACAAAAATACTCTGATCAAAATACTATATTCTGCATTCATATATACACACACACACACACACACACACACATATATATATATATATATAATGGACAAAGATGTTATATTTTACAATGTGTGAGTTTGCTCCTTCACCTTAAACTTTATTCTCTTTTTCTCAGTTCCCGAGCCTCCTCAGATCATCAGGCATATGGAGCCTTTGTCTGTTGAGGCTGGCAAACCTGCACGCTTCTCTGTGGAAGTGACTGGCATCCCTCAGCCCCAGGTCTCCTGGTATAAGAACTCTCAGGTATTATCTCCTGGATTCAAGTGCAAGTTACTGAGAGAGGCAAATGAACACACTCTGCTGCTCATTGAAGTCTTCCCAGAGGATGCAGCTCTGTACAAATGTGAGGCGAGAAATGACTATGGGGAGGCCACAAGCTCGGCTTCGCTGAACGTTGAAGGTAAATATTGAAATAAGTTTAAGATGTGCATCAAATGAATACTAAATCAATTTGGAAAATTCTTCATTAAAAAAAAAAAAATTCAGAAAATAAAAATGCAGTATGAAGATACATACAATATCCAGAAACAGGCTTAAAGCTTAATTGATATCCACAAAAACTCACATAGTTCTATTTTTCTCTTATTAATATTAATGCATTTCCACGTTTTCACATAGTTCCAGAGGTTGTGTCACCTGACACTGGTGCACCTTTATCCCCACCTGTGATTATATCTCCAATACAACACATCTCTGCCACTGAAGGAGGATCTGCCAGATTTCAGTGTCGGGTGTCTGGAGAAGGTAAGCATGTGTAACATGCCAACAGACTGTCCGACTACCTCGGCTCATGTACCATGTGCACACAAAAGATGATAAAGTCAATAAAGCAATTGTTTAATTTTTTTTCTGTTTGCTGATGTTCTCTTTAGATCTGACGATTACCTGGTTCTGCAAAGACAAAGAGATCAAACAGTCAAACTTCTTCAGAATGTCTCAGTTTGACGACAACTGTCAGCTGGAGATCGCCCGAGTTTATCCAGAGGATGAGGGAGAGTACACCTGTGTTGCACGCAATTCTGCTGGAATGGTTTCTTGCTCTGGAGTACTTAGACTGGAGGGTGAGTTTAACAATCTTCTTAATAGCAAGTTTATTTGATTGCAATCATTCATCTGCTATTGAATGTGATGGGAATTCTAACAAACAATTATTTGCATTTTGGAAATGTTACTGGTGCATTGGTTTACATTATTTACTTATGGTCATTTAGCTCTAGCACACATATTGGACCTGTATTGGACACATTTCTCAAGACCTGAGATATCTTAATTTTGTAAAATGTTTGGTATATATAATGCCTGAAGACACATCAATGCCTTCTCACAGGGAAAACACAAATTACTGACATAACATCTCAGGAATCTCAGTGGCATGCCTTGTCCAGTCTCTCTACAAGCATTAAGAGCATACAGAAGGAGCCAGTTGGTCAGAAGCCCGCTTTTACCCAACCTCTTGTAAGCTGCACTGTGCCTCATGGGGAAGTGGCCAGATTTTATGCTTGTGTCTCTGGCATCCCAAAACCAGAGATAAGTTGGTTTCACGGCCAGGAACCTGTAAAGTCAAACAAAAATACTGTCTTTCATTTTGATGAAATGACAAGCACTGCCACATTAATCATAGTTGATGCTTTCTCTGAACATGCTGGACAGTACACTTGCAAAGCAACCAATTCTGCTGGAGAGGCTGTTTGTACAGCAACCCTTACAGTAACCACAGAAGGTAATACCCTTAAGATTAGATTGTTATCTTCAAATAATGCACCATGATTAACTGTAAGTGCACATTTTTCCTCAACTGAAGCCTGTCACTGATTGTCCACGATGAGACTTTTCAGTCACTCTTACTAACTGCACAAAATTAAACATTTTAAATAGGATAAAGCTCGTGGTTGTCATTAGTAAAGGCTACTTGGCAAAATGATGTTTGTAAGGTGTGAGCCGCTCTTCTTATTTAGTACTGTTGCAAACTGTACTGTAGTTCCACCAGTTAGCATTACTTTAGCATTATTGTCTGCCTAACATATTCCTTTGTATTGCTCAGATGAAACCCCTAAGGATCACGCTAATGAGAATATATCAAGGTCTGAAAAAGCTCTTACAAAAACAGCCAGTCTTCAAACACAAAGGTTTGATGAATTAAAACCTACTCCACAAGAAGGGCCTGTGAATATCCAACAAGATCAGGTTCTGCCAGGTGATAGTTTGATTTGGGCTAAAACCATACCCGAGAGCTCTTCACCAAAATCTATTATCAGCAATGTGGAGATCCAGCAACTGTCCAGTCCATCTGGAAAGCCACATGAGAGAATGACTGATTCCTGTAAAATCAGTTTGCCAGACCCCACAGTACTTACTGAAGTTGGAAACATACTAGTAACAAGAAATCAATCACAAGATTTGGAAGTCCATGAAGATCAAAAGCTATCAAATAATTCCCTTCTCACTGGAACCCCACCTGAGAAATCTTCTTGGTCAGAAGATATAGATGTTCAGCAATCACCTTTTGGAAGGTTAAGCAAGAAGAATGCTACTAAAGTTCATAAAGATTTCACAATGCCAACCACCCCTACTTATAGTGATGTTACAGACATGACTTTATCAAGAGACCAACATGTATCTGTAGAACCAAACCAAAACCTCTCGGACAGTCCTCTTGTCTATAAAAAACAGTGTGAGACATCTTTATTTTCAAAAGCTGATGCACAAGGTGGTAGTGTTACAGAATCATCAGACTCTTTTAGAAAGTCAAGTAAGAGCATTATTTCTGGTAGTCATGAAGAATCTGATCTCACTACAGTTACTAAAACATTGGATATATATTTAAATCAGTCACAGATTTTACTTGACCAAGCACAAACACGGCAATCTCCCAAGTTTTCTACAAAAGTATCTACATCTGCTGCAGAACGTACTGAGAAACTTAAGCCATGTTTTGAAGAACCTGGTATATCCACAACCTGTATAGAGAGGATATCCGTACCAAAATGTACTGATGTCCCTGTGTTAACAGGAAGAATCAACCCTCAATTGGCCAAAGCTGAACTAGAAGCAGAAGGTAAAGACACTACCAAAAGTTCAAACGAATCTTTTATGAGGGCATTCACTCTTAAAGGAAAGGGTGAGTTTTGCAATGAAACCACGGAGAACCTTTTGATAAGCTTGGATGACAATAATCAAACACCACATGAAGATTCACTGGAGGCTCAACAAGATCAAGAACTACCAAGTAACACTTTGGCATTTGAATTCTCCTCTGAGAGAGTAGCAAAAGCAATTGTAAGAGGTGTTGATATTCAGCAAAAATCAATCTCTTCCAGAAAACCAAGTGAGAGAATTACTGACCCTCTTCAAATGACTTTACCTGACCCTACTCTATATACTAAGGACAAAGATACACTTTTAACAGTAGACCAACCTCAAGGTCTGGAGGTCCAGCAAGATCAAATGCTACCAAGTGATTCTTTAATCTTTGAAACACCATTTGAGAAATCGTCCATTGTAAGAGGTGTTGACATTCGGAAACCATTAACTCTGTCTCACAGGTCAAGTAAAAACATTGCTATTGACACTCATGAAGATGTCAGCTTCCCAAAGGTCACTGCTCTTACTCATGTTACAGGCATACTTTCAGCACAGGACCAAGCACAACTGGTTGAGGAGGTTAATCAAGATCAGAGCCTGCAACATTTTCTTATTGCAGATGTAAAAGGTGACAAAGCTCAAAGCATTATGATTGGTTCTCATGATGAAGACCCTTTATCTGGTCCCAGCACTACAAAATTTCCTACATTCTCAGCAGAAAGTACTGCAATTAAGCCAGTTTTGGACAAAACTGCCATAAGCATCTGTACAAGATCTAAAAAGATGGTATCCTTACCAACAAGTCCTGATAATGCCCTTGTACAAAGTGAAAATACCAAATGTCAAATGACAGAAGCTCAAATAGAAGCTGGAGATATTGATGGTACAAAAAGTTCAGATAATGTTGTCACAAAGACCAGTCTGCAAACTCAAGTCTTAATTGACCATAAACATATTTTACATGAATATCTACTGGAAGGCCAACATGATCAGAACCTGCCAAGTAATGCTGCCCGTTTTGAATTCACACCCGAGAGAACTTCAGTGACTAGTGTTGAACTCCAACGGCGATCAATCGTTTCTCATCAGCCAAGTGTGAGACTTACTTGCTCTCCTGAAATCACATTACCTGACTCACATATAGTTTCACATGTAGTTTCTGAGAGCTCAGAATTTACAAAAAAGCCCAGTCTGCAAACTCAAAGGTTTGGTTACCATAAACACACAGGGCATGACTATCCACTAAAGAATGAACAAGATCAGCAACAGCCAAGTAATGCTCCTTTTCTTGAACTCACAGATGAGATCCCTTCAGGCATCCAGTCAGAATCAGATGTAATAGGTGTTGATGTTCAGCAAAAATCAGCCCCATCTGGAAAGCCAAGTGAAAAAAATGAGGGTTATTTTGAAGTCACTTCACCAGACTCCACTGTACATACAATGGCCACAGGCATAACTCTTTCAAGAGACCAACACATTTTGGAAAAGCCACCAAGTGATTCTCTTCTCTTTGAAAAAACACTTGAGAAATCGTCTGTTATATGGACAAAATCAGATGTAAGTGAGTCTGAGATTCAGCAACCATCCATGTCTTCCCAAAAGCCAAATGAGAGCATTATTGACCATCATAAAGTCAGATTTCAAAACTCCATTCTACTCACAGAGGATTTATCCAGAGACCAATCACATGTACCTTTGGAAGACAAACAAGTTCAAATTCTGCCAAGTGATATCTTTGTCTCTGAAACAATGATGTATGATGGCTCTTCATTGATGGGGTCACAATCAGTTGAAGTGCAACAGCCATCAGCCCTCTCTGAAGGGACCAGCTCTCATAAAGAAGCCACTTTACCTGATTCCACAATATCACAAAACAAAAAGGAAAGTATGGAGTGTACTATTCTATCTCAAGATATGCAAATCAAGTACCCATATCCCGCAGTTACACTTTACCCTGGTACCTCCCCAGACTTCCCAGAAATATCCGATACATCTTCAAAGTCTTTACAATCTACAAACACTGTACAGTGCACAGTACAGTCTCCAACAATCCTTCTTACATCACCAAGTGCTGAGGGTGAAGAACCTGCTTCTGAGGAATCCTCTGTGAGCCAATGTCAACCTGTGACCCAGAGATTAAATAATTTCAATGTTAAAACAAATGAAGTGGCCAAATTAGTCTGCTGTATTAATCCTCAGACACTTTCCAATGCTGTGTGGTATCATAATGATAAAAGACTAGCCACTACAGAAAGAATCAAATTTGAACAAAGTGGAAGTATTTTATCACTCTTGATATGCGATATCCAACCAGAGGACCAGGGGATTTACAGCTGTGTGGTAATAAATAAAGATGGCAAGACCCAGAGAACATCTGCACATCTCAACATTGAAGGTGGATATTTACCATGTCATCTCCCCATCCCAAATCACCACTCAAAAAATATTCATATCATTCCATGCCATTTTGTAATTATGTCCAACCTTTCTTTGATGATCTTTCTGAGTTTGACTCTCACACCTCTGTGTATACATCTTGACTTTTATTCTAGATTTAAATGTGTTTATTCAAGACTTCAAAATCACAGATTGCCTTTCTTATCTTAGCCTCATTACTTCATTTCAACCTCCAACCCATTTCTCTTAATTCTTTTGCTAAACTGTCACCATCTTTGGATGATCTTATGAGGGTCCCTTAAAGGAAAATACTCTTTGTAAAACACCTGTTCAACACAAACTATTGACCACTCAAGAGGACTTCTTAAAAGGTTTAAGTGCAAAAGAAACAAGCCCAAATCATTACACTGTCCTCATTCGTATCAAAGAAGCTGAACATGCTATAGCACCACGTTGTTGAAGCCACCAAGGTCGTAAAATTGTCACAGAGTTTGTTACATTTGTAGTGTCACAAGGTGGTTTTGTAGGCTGCTTAAACCTGGAAAGTGTTTGTGCACAATTAGTGATGTTTTATACCTGCAAATTAGCAGGGCGAAGCTGTGTGCAGTACTTACCTTTTAGTGTCAGCTTGGCAGATGCATGCTGTTTGTCTCGTTCATTTTTTTTTTCTCATTTTTCATCAGTTTGTAGTCATTTGTTTCAGTCGTGCCAAACAGATATAGACTGTAGATTTACGTTGAGAATCTGCAATGGAATATCCCTTTCCAGATTCTTGTGTCTTGATGTTCTTAATTTCTAACATTTCTTTCCCCAAAATTATTGCTTTACAGTTACCAAACAGGAGGATATTGAAAGAAAAATTGAAGAAGTCGTCAAAGGTAAGATTTTGCTACATAATCATCTTTTAATTAATGTTGTTTTTCTCTTTTTTTGGGTAGAATACAGTGTTGAATGGAATATATTCAACAGTACTATTTGGTGATGATTGTAAACTGCATGGATCCTTTTGATTAGAACACTTTCATATCTTACTTTCCTGATCTCCATGTTTGACCTCATGATTTTTTAAGATAGCAAGCAGTTTGACTGATAAAATGCTTGCTGTACAGCATTTTGGGAAATGTAGGGTTTTGCATCTGTTTATGACTCTTAAACAGCATGAAGAAAAAAGAAAAAAAAAAGGATATGTGGGATATGTTTCTTCTAAGTATGCCAGACGACAGGAAATAATTCTTTTAAAAGATATGGAAGTAGCCACATCTTTTAATAGCTTCTTATGTTTCCTGCATCTGGAACTTTAAACTGAAATATTTCTTAGACTGGCTTGCAGATAGCGGTATGTGATTAATGTTGTTTGCTTCTTAAATAACATGGTTATACCTCTAAACTATATTAGTTCGAATAAACGCCTTCTAATACAAATATAGACCTGCCTTAACAATTTATTATCTTTTTATGTAATAGAGAACAATTTTTCTCTAAATGTTTTCATCCGTCATTCTAAGGATTAGAAAGGGCGTTTATTCATCTTTCTGCAAGTCAGGTAAGGAATATTTTAGGATATATTCAGGTCCATTTATGATATAAGCTTATTTCAGAAAATCAGTTATATTTGGATATTTTAATGCTTTGAAAAGAAATTTATGCCTTGAAGAAGGACACAGAAGAAGGAACAAAACACCAGGCCATTTTCGAGTCAGAATCTTTAATAAAGAATCGAGTCTTGCGTTTATTCGAACAAATATGGTGAGTGAATTTGTTTTTTATGTCTTTTATTTTTTTTGGCTTTGTGTTCTTGATGCATGTGTTTTAATATTTCCATTAATATTATATCACATTTAAAATACATTTCAGTTATTTTAGCAAGCTGGGTATTTCTGCTGAAATTTTTCTCCCTTCTCTTACAGAATTGTTTTATAATGAAGGAACCGAATGCTCCGAAAAAGAAAGACAGCCACATGGTGCTGTACCAGATCCTGAAGAAGTTTTAGATGTTGGTTTAATAACAGAGCATGGGACTGAAAATATTAAGCCCTCTATCATTAAAAAGCTAAAATATCGATCTGTTTTGGAGGGGGAGATCACTACTTTTAGATGCAAACTAGTTGCTAGACCACCTCCCACAATATTATGGTTTCATAATAACAAGCAAATTCAAAAGGAGCACCATCGTAAAATACAATCAGTGAGTAAAATGCATGTGCATTTAACAATCTTAACCATCAATAACATTAAAGATAAAGATTCAGGGAGCTATAAAGTAATGGCCTTTAACACAGAGGGATCTGCAGAGTCCACAGCATCACTGCTTGTGTCTTTAAGGGAGGAGCAAGAGGCAAACAGTTTCAGTCTTTCAAGACGTTCAGACAGGTCCTGTTCAAGCTTAGATTCTCTTGTTGATCAAACAAAAGAAAGAAAGTTTCGAGTGGATCTAAGATGTGTTGGATCACCATTTGATAAAACAACTAAAGCACAATCAAGGGGGCATCACAGACATAAGAGTTCTTTATTCCGCACAATGTATTTTAGGACTTCATCTCCATCAAGAGCCCCTGAAAAAGACAGCAAGCTTGAAACTGCTTCAGAACGTGCTCGTTCTCCACCCCCTATGTTTGAAAAACGTGAACGATTTAGTGATAGGTACAGTGACATTTACTGTGACAGATTTACTGGTCGTGACAGGTACAGCGACAGATTTAGTGATAAATTCAGTGATAGATGCAGTGATCGGTACAGTGATAGGTTTAGTGACACAGACAGTCTTCATGGAGAGGTTAGAGCAAAGCTTAATCTTTTACAAAAAGCTGTAAAAAAGAAAAAGAGGCTTTCGGTATCAACAATGTCCTCAACTGAGTTTGACTTGGAATCAGTCACAAGTGAGACTAGTTACACAGATTTTGCAGAAAGGCACAGGGTAAAGCCATCTTCATTGACAGACTACCAGCATGCTCGTCAAAGTGAACAGGTTGAGGGTGCATTGAGTAGACGTTCAGCAGATTTTCAAAGTAGGTTGGAGAGAATCACTGGTCTTGGGACACAGTCAGTAGAATCCACACAATCCAGGGTAAAACACTCCTTTGAACCGCAGTCCAGGTCCAGGACAATACAAATGATGAGAGGTGAGCTCCCTCTAGTGGAAATCAGAACTAAGGAACCTAACATGACAGACGTATCTGAAATAAAATTGGATGAGACAGCTAAGGCAAAAGAAGAGACAACAAAGGAGGTAGAATATAACATTTCGGTTGGTGCAGACAGTATTCTTGGACAATGGGAAGAAGAAACCAAGGCAAAAGAACCATTTGTGCTGCAATGGCTTGAGGCAGGTGAAGCTTCTCAAAACATTCCTAAACAGATAAAAACGTTATATGAGGAATCCACATTTAAAGAACCATCCAGTAGCAAATCTCTGACATCAGTGAAAGAAACATTTCTTAGCGGTAGTGTTCCACAAAAGGACAGTAAACTTGTTCCTATCCAGCAGTTACAACAAAGAGCAATGTCTATAGAGAATGTCCTTGAGAAAAACTTGGAAAGTGAATGCTTAGAGACTGAAGAGCAGTTCTTGGCTGAGCGCATTCGAAAATGGCAAGAGGGTGTACAGTCAGATAAAACAGTAGCAGGTGCATCGGAAAGGTCTGAAGCAAAAGGCTCCAGTGTTCATACATTTGAAGATAAAATGCTTAACAAACCACTAGCAGTAACTCAAAAAGTCTCTTCATTGACTGTGGCTTCTCCCAAAGATGAGGATCTAATTGAATGTGAAGCACAACAGAAAGCAGGTGAGTGTAGTGAAAGTGAGGTCTTAATAAGTGAAGACGTGATCTTGGCCCAACCGTTGGCATGGCAACAGGGGTATGCAGAGGTTGGTACATCTGAGTGGTCTAAAGCAAACACTAATTTGCATAAACCTGATGAGAAAATAAATCAAAAACAACCTGTATCACAAAGGGATTTGTCATTCACAAACACTTCAAGATCTTTGGCCAAAGAGCAACCCCCAGATGAGCATCACAGTCCAAATGAGTTGATATTGGATTCTTCATTCACGAACGTTGTAAAATCCTCAGTCAAAGAAAAGCTCAGACCTGAGCAAGCGACACAAAGTGAAAGGTATTCATCACAAGCGGACATGTCTGAGATAAAAAGTGGAAGGGTGTTCTTGATGGGTGAGGGACAGACTTTAACCCAAGAAGTAATGAAATGGCGCCATGGTGAGGCAGAGGGTGTTACACAACAGTGGTCTAAAGACAAAGAACCTCTTGTTGTTGCATCTGAATGTGAAATTCAGAGGACAGAACCTTCAACTTTAACTGAGAAAGTTTCGTCATTTTTAGGGCCTTCAGCCAAAGACAAGCCTTCAAGTGAGCATGAAACACATAGTGAGCTGTTTTTGATGCAAGACCAAATGAAATTTAAAAATAAGAGTGACCTCACAGTGAGTGGAGAGGAGACCATAGCTCAACCAGTAAGGAAATGGAATCAGACTCATGCAGACACAGAAAAAGCAACTCATTTTCACAGATCTGAAGGTGAAAAATACAAAAAAGGGCCTGCAGTTGTTCCTCAGAGAGATTCTTCATTCATACAAGGTTCAAGATCGGCAAAAGAAAAGTACGTGCAAGAACATGGGCCACGAAGAGAGTCACATTTATCGCGTGAGAGGATTAATGAGTTAAAAAGTAAGAGTGAGTGCTATGTTAGTGAGGAGGATGCCTTGACTCAAAGGATAATGAAATGGCAACATGATGTTTTGAGTGAACAAGAGCATGCAGGTCCCTTGGAGCCGGATTATGTGACTTTTGTGGGGAATGCCGAAGATACTGCTGCAAACAAAGAAGTTGAGCCATCCAAAAGCAGTCAATCATTGTCAAAAAGAACAACAAAGGAAATGTTCTATACTGACGATCCCACTGAAGACTATGGGCTGAACACGTCTAAAATGCAAATGCTATTTCAGAGTATTTCTCATGAGGATAGTGAAAAGTTACAAACCGAAAGTGACTATCTTGTCAGTGAAGAGGAGGCTCTAGCTACACGCATTAAAAAATGGCAGCAAGACATTCTGACTGAGCAGGAGCAGGAAGAAAATGTTGAGTTAGAATCTAACTGGACGATCACTGAGCATCTTCAACCTTTGACTCAGAAAACTGATGAGGGTTTAGAATCCACTAATATGCATATAGTAGATCCTGCTCATTGTGGAATGACATCAAAGGCTTTCTTCGATGTGGACAAAACCAGCACTCATTTTTATCATAAAAACTTGCCCCAGGATAACAGTGAGAAGTGGACTGAAAGCCAGAAAATGTATGAGAAAGTTTCAGGTTATCAAGGTGCTGCAAAACATATAGAGGTCTGTAGCATGACGGAGAGTCAAAAGTTGCTTTCACAGCAAGAACCTACCACCATTGTACATGAAACAGTGAAATCTGGTGCACCAGCCTTTCTTACAACTTTACTGCCAAATATGAAAGTAAGAAGAGGAGAAATGACTGATCTACAATGTCAGTTTCAGGGAGCCCCAAAGCCTGTGGTGTGTTGGCTTAAAGATGGACAGCCTATAATAAGAGATCCAGACTTTGATGTGCGAACAAGAGAAAAATCATCAACACTGACAATTTACTATCCAACCAAAGACCATCAAGGCACATTTACATGTAATATTTCAAACAAACATGGAGAAGCCAGTATCTCTTGCATGCTAGAAGTAACTGATGATGAACACAAGGACGGGCCTGAAAGTCCTCGAGAAGTGAAGGTGACAGAAGAATTAGTTTTGGCTGAAGAACAAATAATAAATGAAGAACTTGAATCATTTATGAACCTTGGTTTAGACAAAAAATTCTCTTTACAAGTACCTCACCCAGTCATCTTTGTTCCTTGCCCCTCTGATTCACATACACACTCTTCTCCTGTAGAAATCAGGATAACCGCCCCAACACCAGTGCTAGATACAAGTGAGGACATTTTTGAGCCCATTGCCAAGACCATTGAGGCTCCACCAGATGACGGCACTTCTCAAACTATGAAGCACAAGTTCACATTTTCTTTTTATGATGTTGGTGAGGCACCTCAGATTTTTAAACAGCTAGAGAACATTAGCTGTTCTGAGGGCCAGTCTGCCATGCTTGAATGCATAATATCTGCTGAACCAGCACCTCATGTCACATGGTGGCGTGATGACCTTTCTCTTGACCCCAGCACAGGCAAATACAAGTTTGATGAGCATGACAAAATTTATAGGCTTTACATCCATAATTTTACATATCTTGATGCAGGAACATATAGATGTACTGCCACTAACAAGTTTGGCCATGTACAAAGTGTAGCTGATGTGTTTTTTGACTCCACAACAATGGGCAACATTGGATCTCCTTCTAGATTGGTAATGACGGAGCAAAGATGTGTTGGATTCTCAAGTAACATTACTCCTGCAGTTAGGCCTAAAACATTAATAGGCACTTCCATAGCATCCAAAGAATTGCCTGCTAAAGGTGAGGAAAGTGCTTATGAAGTATATAAACCTGTGACAACTGAAGAAAATACACAATCTCCCATAAACCCTTTTATTCCAGTTACTGGTGCACCTTCTGTACTGCAGAAAGGTGCTTCAAAGGTTAAACAAGCTCCTCAGTTAGGTGGACCTGTTATAACTGGTTGTGGTTTGCAGTCATCAGGGGCAGAAGTAAGCGTGTCAAAATTAAAACAAGCATTTGAGACACCAAAATCTCTCATAGTAGAGCCGGATGATAACACAGTAGAATCGGGTGTAGAACCATATTACCCTGTGGAGGACATTCCAGAATTTGCACTTCAGATCCAACAGTATGGAGAAGGAATGACATCCTCAATTATGCCTGGAAATATGCTTTCTTCATTAGCTACATGCAAGACATCTCAGTTAAGAAGTACTCCAGATTTAACAGAAACCTTTATTACAAAAAGTATAGCACCATCCATTGAAGACATATCTACTGAGGGCAAGCCAGCTTCTAGTCATTTGCATCATTTTGTCTCCCTTGCACACGTCACTGAGGTCCAGCACTCTCCTACTTTAATCAGACCCCAGGCAATATTACCTGAGAAAATGGGAAATGTCAAAGATAGTCTTGGCAGTCCTGAAATAAAAACCAGTCAAGGAGAGAATGTGATCAAAAAGGAAACAATAGGGGCCTTTATTAGACCAGGTGGTAGTCATTTTGAGATAGATAGCAGAGCTTTTTCTACTCAAGAAATCCCCGTGTTAATCAAGCCAAATGAAGTTGAGCTGCCTGTACAATCAAAAACTGACACAATTAGTCAGGGTGAAAATCACTATAAACTGTCAAACATTGAAACAAGCCATTTTGGCATACAGGAAGGTGCCGGCACTCTGAGAAATGCACCAGAAATTGCTAAATCAGTTAGGGTAAAACAGAAATCAGAGGCTGGCAAAAAAGGATCGGTTCAAGACTTTGCAACCGAAAGTCTACAGCAGCAGCAACAAAAAGCTGTGAATCCTGGCACTGCTGGTATTAGACTTGAAGAGGAAGAAGTGACCTTTAGTGCTGTTTATGACTTTTATAACCCACCATCTGACTGGGGAAGACCCTTGTCACCAGAGTCAGAGATGTCCATTGAAGTAGGAAGCACATTCAGTGAGGAGATAGCAGAAATCGAGCGTTTCTACACACCCGCATCATCCACCGAGATTTCTCAATTTCCAAAATCACCTGAATCTTTCCACACCTCCACTGAGACTCCTAGTGGTGCCATGACACCCCCTGAGTATCCATTTTCTCCAGTAGAACATAAAAGACCACCTAGTAGCTCCAGTGAAGGACTGTACTCTCCGGCTAAGTTTCTTAGGTCCCCAGATGATGAGGGCATTGAAACAACACCCCTAGTATTTACTATTGATGAGAACATGATTCTTCCAGAGGGTCGTGATTTGTTAGGCTTAGGCAGCCTTCAAGAGAAGGTACAAGGAATTCCGCCAGCATTTCTTAAACCTCTTACCAAAAAAAGAGTTTTTGAAGGTGACACATTACGGTTCTGTGCAGAAGTTTTTGGACTACCATCTCCAGAGGTAAAATGGTTTCGAAACAAAACTAGGCTTGTCCCAGATGACAGAACTAGAATTGAAAGAGATGGTGATAATATATCATTGGAAATTCATAACATTGCAAGAACCGGTCAAGGTGAATATATCTGTGAGGCAATTAATTATGTTGGTGAAGCAAAAAGTGTCGCTCTGGTTGTTGTGAGATCTCAAGAGACAAGGATAATGCTAGCACCCCCTGCTGTTACCCATCAGCATGTAATTGAATTTGATGTCGAAGAAGATGAGGATCCATCGAGGTCTCCCTCCCCACAAGAGATTTTATTAGAGGTTGAATTGGATGAGAATGAGGTGAAAGAGTTTGAGAAACAGGTCAAAATTGTCACTATACCAGAATACACATCCGACAACAAAAGTATGATAATATCTCTTGATGTTCTGCCAAGTACATATGACGAGGGTGACATGGATTTTATAGCTCAAGAAAACGAAGACTACAAAATAGCATTTGAGGTCACAGAGATGCCACCACGTTTTATCAACCCGATATGTGACATAGAGACACCTGAAAATACAACTGTAATGTTTGAATGCTCTTTGATGGGAATCCCTACTCCTATAGTGTCATGGTTCAAAGGAAATATGAAGATCCCTCATGATAAGAAAAAGTACATTCATAGCTCTGATGGAGACAATCACTTCCTCAAGATCCTAAAAGTCAACACTCAGGACAGTGGCATTTACACATGTCGAGCTATTAATGTTGTGGGCGAGACACTTTGTAGGGCCTCGCTTATGGTTTTAAACCCACAAGCCTGTTCAGGGAAGGCTAGGGGAAGAGAACTCACCGCTGTGTCTCTAGGCAGTGCCAAGGTTCAGCCCCAGAAGTTTGACTTGGTTGTTGGAAATTCGTCATTTGATGGTGAACAACCATCAGAGATCGAGCTTGAGTTTGAGTTTCCTCAGGAAGCTGACGAGTCTCAGAAAGCTGTACGACTAGTAGCTATGACAGATAATGAAGTCAGTGAGCAGGGAGAGAAATACGTTAGCATCAGTTTTGATGTCTTTGCTGAACCCTCAAAAGAAGACAAAATAGAATTCAAAGGCAAATCGACCAAAATGTGTAGTTTTCAATTCCAAGTAATAGAAACACCCCCGAAATGTATAATACCACTGCAAAATGTCACTGCAGCAGTAGGAACACCTGTGATGCTTCAATGTTTAGTCAGTGGAAAACCAAAACCTACAGCAGAGTGGTTCAAAGATGGTGCCCCAGTGACAAACCCTAGATATATCATTCAGGAGAAAGCATCAGGGCACTTCAACTTACTTATAACAAATGCAGTTCAGAGTGATGCAGGTGAATTCAAATGCATTATCCTAAATGCAGCAGGCAGCACTGAAACAATGGCCTTGCTCAAGGTTATTTAAGTTATTTGCTTCTTTAGAGTTTTTTTAAATGGAAACATTACATTATCGTGCCAATTCAAATAGCATATTTTTAACAATATGTATTTACGCTTATTCTGTAGCTGCAGACTTTGTCTCTAAATTAAACACCTTTTATTTATTTGAGCTCTAGGTGCGAACATTTAATTTCAAAATCATGCAAAATACTGCAAATGTAGTGTAAAAGAGAGGGAGATGCTGAATGTGTCTTTGCATTGAATCCAATTTTATTTCAAGAAAGCATATCAAATATTACATTGTATTGCATGTATACAACTCAATATTAGATAAAAGGAAATAAGATTTAGGATATTTTTCAGTAAATGTCCTAATGTACTGAATTGCATGATTTCATTCACTTATTCTTCTTTTTTTTCTCTCTTTATTTTATTACTAATATGTTTGCAGGTTGTTATAAAATTAAGATGATAAATGTGAATAATATATAAATGTATTTAATATTTATTACTCTATATCCTAGAAAAATGTGCAAGGTTAATTTTGATTTAAAAGTGTCACATTTATCATGCAAAAACATATTTTAATGTATATTTAATTGTGTTGTATAGGTTGACCTTTTATAAATGTTACAGGCACATTCAAGCAATTGTAAATAACAAAAAAAAAATTGTTTCTAGGTGTAGTGTCAGTGGGACAAATTAAAATATTTGGGTGCAAATGTACATTACTCAGTAGGGTGAAGAAAGCAATTCAGGAACAAAGCAATTTGAAGTGTAAATTAATGAAATATAAAGTTATTGTTCTGTTGATTATATATCTGTGTGTTTGTGTGTGTATTGTAGGTGTGTACATTGGGGTAGATGAAAATAAAATTATGCCAAAACAACAACAAAAATAAAAGTGTGACATTTCTTTGAACATTTTCTTTTAATGTGGATTTATGTCCACTCTTTCCCATGAAATACTTAAGTTTTTAATGTGTGGATATTTTGTTGAATCTTTGCCTCCGTTATTTTTATACAGAGTATTCTAGTTTGACTTGGAAGACTGAGGAAGAAGAAGAAGAAACCTTCAGCACTTCTCTACAATTACCTGAAAAAGCTAAAACACTTGAACTCAAGCCAGAACAAAAACATTACTCCAGTTCTTTGGAAAAGAAAATACCTGATTTTGTAACCAAGCTAACACCATCTGTA
This sequence comes from Ictalurus punctatus, assembly GCF_001660625.3. NCBI lineage: Eukaryota > Metazoa > Chordata > Actinopteri > Siluriformes > Ictaluridae > Ictalurus > Ictalurus punctatus. Next base: position 7,417,785 of record NC_030421.2, on the reverse strand, counting down.
GTCACAGTTGGCAGTTCAGCTAGGTTTACTGTCACTGTATCTGGTTTGCCAAAACCTAAAGTTCAGTGGTTTCACAATGGAAAATCCATTACTTCTTCATCTGTGTACAAGTTTGTGGAGGAAAGAAATGAATACAGTCTAATTATCAATGAGGTTAAAAAAGAATTTGAGGGCGAGTATTCTTGCATTGCCAGTAACAGATTTGGCCAGACTACCTGCACAACAACTTTGAAAGTAGAAGTTAGTGATTTATCTCTGGCAGAGAAGTGGGTTGAGCAAATGTTTAAAATTCCTGGAGAGCCACCCCGTTTTACAACACAAATCCAGTCAGTGCAGTGTGCTGAGGGATATGAAGCAAAATTTCAGTACAAAGTGACAGGGACACCTCATCCAGAGGTTCAGTGGTTTAAGGGTAGTTATCAAATTAAACCTAGCCCAAATTGTTGTGTAGTCACAGACCCTGATGGCACTGGTTTTCTTATCATGATTGATGCACAGCAGAAGGATAGTGGTCTCTACACTTGCAGGGCTTCCAATTGTTTTGGAGAGGCAACTTGCAGTGCTGAATTGGTTGTATTTCGCAAAAGTTTCTCGGTGTCTCATCAACAGCAGCTAGTTAAGGAACAAAAGGCTTATAAAGTGTCCAAAACTGAAGAAGCAACTGAATCTCGATTGTACAGTGTAAGTCTTCCTATTCAAGCCAGAACCCGAGTGCAGGAAGGACACCAGATGATTTATACCATTGGCACTGAAGATAAGCACACTATAGCCAGTGAGCAAGTAGGTACTTTCTGTGAGATAGATGTTTCAGCTGCAACCATGCATAAGGAGCAGGTAACTCGCCAAGCTGCAGTTCTGCAGTCTCACAAGACTCAGGAAAGAGTAACTACAACTCCCACTCAGCCAAAATCAGCTGTGGCAACACCTCTGAAACAGCTTCACATGGCTGCAATGACCACTGCTGTTCAAGAAAACCAAGGTTTCACAGAGCAGCATTTTGACCGTATTAAAAGTCCTGAAGTTACTGAGCTTGAAATTGCAGTGGAGCAGCCTTCAAAGAGTATGTCTGCTATAACAGAGCATGTGACTCCTCTAACAATAGTTAAAGCAGAGCCTCTAGATAGGCAAGAAGAAAAGCAGCTAAAAGCTACTCCTGAGCCCAAACACCAAATGTTAAGTCATCAGGTAGAGACAACCCTCGCAATTGTTAAAGAGCAATCACAGATTATACCACAGACCGAGGCAGAAAAGAGCTACCAAGTTAAAGAGGGTATTAAAATATTGTATTCAGCAGTTTCCACAGAAAAACAACAACTTACTGAAGGACATGCAACAGATATCTCTGTTTTAGATTCAGCCATTCAGTCATCAGTAAAGAAAGAATCCTCAAAACCAGTCCTTCTTTCAGTAAGCGAGACCAAGCAAATGCTATCAAAAGAGAGTAAATTATCTATGCAGCGACCAAATGAAGAGGTTGCATCTCTGGCTAAGGATAGTGTATTAAGGTCAGCTCTCGTTGCTGAGGAAACAAATGAACTCAAAGCTGATAAAACAAGTATAATTCCAGGTTTAGACAGTGCTGTTTCAGTTCAGGCACAGAGTGAAGAGGAACAGGTACTTAATTTACAGATATTTAACGATCAGGCAGTTCTTCCCTCTGAGGGTAGATTCAGTAGTGAGAGGCCAAGTCCTGAGCAAGCAGAAGTTAGAAAATCTCCTACTCTTATGCACACAGTTTCAGCAGATGAGCAGGGGACTGTTACATGTGAAGAGTCAACTCCGTTATCTGTTCAAGAGACAGTAATTTCCATAGTCCCTCAGAAAGAGGTTCCTGCCCCCTTGCATCTACAGGCAAATCAGCCAGACAGCATGCTACTGAAAGAGGGGATTCTCTCAGTAGAGCAGCCAGACCAGCAGATGGCAGTTCTGAGACAGGAAAAGGCCCGCAAACATGCAGTTACTACAGAGGAGAAAAGGGAGCTAACAGCCGACTATTCCAGTGCTCTTAATGTTTCTGTGGCAGGATTTCAATCTGAAATCAGGAAAGAACCAAAACCTCAAAACATTTTGCAAGTGTTCACAGAACCAATGCAACTACCAAAAGAAAACCCATTTGCCAGTGACATTAAGCAACAGCGTGCATTAGTGCAAAAAGAGGATCACTGGAATGTTTTACATGCCATGTCTGTATCAGACAGACAAGATCTGGAGGAAGGACATACAGAGAATTTGGGTGTAGTTGAGCAATACACATGCTCGACTAAGACGGAGCCTAAAATATCATCAGAATTTGTTCATGTTGAGGAGAAGGCAATCTCTACTGAGAGTACTATTTCTCTTGAGGCTGCAGAACAAGACTTTGCTGTTCAGATTCAAGAGGGACAGTCCATTAGACAGTCAATATTAATGGAAGAGAAGCATGTTATAAGAGGTGAAGTGTCTCAGCATATTACAAAATCGGAAACTACCACTGCAGTGACTAGTCAGCAGCAGATGGGTGCTCTACTAGTGTCAGAGTCCAGAGAAAGCCAGGTTCTTCCAAAGGAACTCACTTTTGTTATCTCGGCACCAAAAACACATATCTTAGACATAAAGCACCAGTTGAAAAACATGCTTGCATCTGCTGTAGCTAGAGATCAGCCATTAATCCTAGCAGATGTGGTTGAGCGTTTAGAAGTTGTTGAAGTGCAGGAAGTGAAAGTGCAGAAGGAGCCCAAGTATTTTATATTCACATATCTTATTACAACTGCAGATGCTCCCATTGAGATTACAATTGCTTTTGAGGGAGAGTATCCTCAGACTGCTGATCTCAAGAGTGAACTTCAGGCTGCATTTTATTCCATTGTATTTCGTGAGCATCAGGTTCTTACGTCTGAGCAGCCAGGAACAATGCAAATCGACAGGCCTCAGAGATTACAAGTTAGCAGGGCTACCTCCAAAGAAAGGCTCTCACCAATGGTAGAGACTGTGCGGTTAACTGAAAATGTGGAAGCACTTCTGCCACCTAAAACTCAATCAGCTGCTCTGAAAACTGAAGCCACAGCCACTTTCCAGTCTGTTAGTTTTCAGAAAGAAACTGTTGTAGAAGACTCTAGGAGTAAAATGATGCAGCTGTCCACAGAGTCAAATATGGAATTGAAGCAATCTGTTCATATTGAAAAAGAGGAAATCAGATCAGTGACAGTAAAAAGCCAAACGAGAGATGTAGGTGCAGGAGATATCACAACTAGTGTGTCTTTTGGGCAAGTACCAGTTGAACAACCTGATGTTCTCATTAAGAGGGAAGGAATGCAGAAATATCTAATGGAAGAGACACTCAAATCACAAGAAGAAACAGTTAGGGATGATTACTCAGTTTTTGAAAGTACTTTAGAGGACATTACGCTTGACGAACATTCTAAAGCAACCTTTTCTGTAACTATAAGACATGTTTCAAAGGTGAATTGGCTTTTTAATGGAAAACAAATCAAGTCTGGCCAAGAGTTCAAGTGTTCGAAAAACAGGGACACCTATACACTAGTAATAGACAAGGTTATCAAGAAAAAACATGAAGGCGAGTTCACGTGTGAGGCTGTGAGTGAAGCTGGCACAACAAGGACATCATCAAGGCTCACAGTAGTCACAAGAGGTTGGATTATGGGGATTATTTTACCATGTCATATCACCCATGACTAACCATTCATTTTGAGTTCTTCAGACCACCCTTAAAGATATATTAATATGCTCAACTAATAGAACAGAGCACAGTATTCGATGTGAAGACATCGCCTTGATATTTCCTCTTTACAAACCCACACTTCACACATCTGATCTGGTCATATTATTCACAAACATGTGCGCATGACTTCACCTTCTAGCCTTCATCACTTCTTAACAATTGGATCCCTTTCAAAATCATCTCATGCTTATCACCTTTTCATGGTGGCGGTCTTACTCATGGCTTATTTGGACTTGAACACCCAGGAAATATGCACAGTATCTCCTCCATGGTTCATTCTTCACTGCGCACTTCTCTTTGCATGCTCTCCAGGACATAAAGTCTTGGTTTTCTTCTTCATTGATCAGTTATTTCCCATAACCTGTTCACAAAGTTCCTTCCACAGTCACGCCTGGATTTTTACATCTCATCAATCATGGAATTTTTAATTGTCTTTGAAATGAATTAAGTTCTGTTGGCTTACATTTTGGTGTATAAGGAGATGGGGTAAAAAAAAATAAAATAAAATCTGCAGAACTAAGTTCATTTCAAATGCAGAGCTTATGTTTACATTTCAAAATTTAGTATACATTGCATTCATTCTACTAATTGTCTTTTTTTTCCTCCCTGTGCACAATTCAGTGCCACCTGTTTTCAGGCATAAAATCCATGCACTGGAGACAAATTTTGGCAGCCCTGCCAAATTTGAATGTGAGATTGAAGATGCTCCAAATGTGACCTTCAAGTGGTTCAAGTCTGGTTCTGAGATCAGACAGAGTGACAAGTACAGGATCATCAGTTACTCTACCACATCATCTCTGGAGCTTCTGAGTCCAACGAAAGTTGATAGTGGAGAGTATATCTGCAAAGCTTTGAACCAACATGGTAGTGACAGTTGCTCTGCTAACCTGACTGTGACAGGTAAGAGACCTTCACCTTTCTGTATTTTTTGGCATGGGTATTATTGAAATATGTAATAGTGGAATCTCTGTTTGAAAATGAAATTTAACATTATGTTTAATTTTGTACAAATCAATTCTTTTTCTTTTTTTTTTCTTTTTCTTTTTCTCAACTTTGTTTTTTATAGAGGTTTTCCCTCCAGAATTTGTGTCAAAGCCTGAACCGATGACATTATTTGTGGGCAAACAAGCAAAATTTCAGTGTGTTATCACTGGTTCTGCACCAATGAATGTTGTATGGTACAAGGACAACATTGATATTTTGCCCGATGAGCACTATAAAGTGTCTTTTGAGAAAAACAAGCATTGTCTTGAGATCACAAAGCTTGAGCAAAGTGATCAGGGATCTTACCTTTGCAAAGCTTCAAACAGTGTTGGCATGGCTACATGCTGCACTGAAATGAGAGTTATAGACAAACCCAGTTTTGTCAAGACCTTTGAATCAACTTCTATAGCTGTGGGTAACCCACTGCGGCTTGAGTGTCAGGTAAATGAAGATACAGGAGTGAGCATCACTTGGACAAGGGATGGCAAGAAACTCCATAACACTATGGATAGCAAAATGTCTTTTGATGAGAAAGTGGTCAGCCTTGATATCCCAAAGACCAAGATTAAAGATACAGGCACTTATGTCTGTACTGCTACAAATGATGCTGGAAGCAGCAGCTGCTCATCTGTGGTTACAGTGAAAGGTAAGACACTGTATTTGCGCTTAATTTGCTTTGCTTTGACCAAGAAAAGAAAGCTTAAACCAGCCCTTCTCATCTCTGGATGATGCAAAATGTTTCTCTTCCCCACTTTTCTTCTTTATCTTCTTCTGCATGTGTGTTCTTGAACTCTCTGAGCTCTCTTGCAATGTAGAGCTGATTTAATTTGAATTGAATTTTCTCAGAACCTCCGGTATTTGTTAAGAAACTGGAGCCTAAAATCCTGTGGAAACAAGGAATTTCTGCACGCTTACTGTGCACTGTTAAAGGATCTCCTGAGCTCCACGTCAGTTGGTTTTTAAATGACAAACAACTCAGTTCCAGTGAAAGACACAAAATCATGTTCAAGGATGGTCAAGCTACACTTGAGATTATTGATCTTACAGTGTCTGACAGTGGAAATTACACCTGTGAAGTAATGAACGAGGCTGGCTGTGAAAGCTGTAGCACCAACTTGACTGTTAAAGGTTTGTGATAATAGGAATTGCATTTGATTCAGAATGCAAACACTTTATTATTCACTGTTTAAAGCATTTTTATTACAATTTTATCTTATTACTCTTAGAACCCCCTGCTTTCAAAAAGGAGTTAGAAATGGTTGAAGTGGTCAAGGGGCATGCTGCAAAATTCCAGTGTGAAGTTACTGGCACTCCGCCATTTGATGTCACTTGGTTTAGGGATAGGAAACCAGTGACCACTGATAAAAAGCACAACATTGTTACAAAGGACACCATTTCATATTTGGAAATACAATCATTTGACAGTTCAGATGTTGGGGACTACCAATGTGTTGTTTCAAACGATGTTGGTAAAATAACTTCTAAATCACTAGCCAGACTGAAAGGTTTGTAAATGATCTTTTTTTTAAAAAAATAGTATATACTATAAGTATGTACTGTAAGTTTTCTGTTTCTTATCTCATACATTTTCTGTGTAACAGAATGAGTTTAAAATGTTCTTCTTTTATACAGACCCTCCATCTTTTGTAAAGAAGATTGAAAACACAACTGCAGTTTTGGGCAGTCCTGTGAAACTGCTGGGTACTCTTAAAGGCTCAGCCCCTATAACTGTTACATGGCTAAAGGATTCTGAGCTACTCAGACGCGATGATCCTAATATTACAATGACTTTTGAAAACAACATTGCCAGTTTGGCAATTGCAAAAATAGCCATGAACCATGATGGAAAGTACATATGCCAAGCTGAAAACGAGGCTGGCCAGCAAAAAAGTGAAGCCACGTTATCAGTTCAAGGTTAGAAAATACAAACAAGCAAAAGTGAAATATTAGCATGCACTTATCAACAACAGGCAACAATTAGAAGATTGAAAATATTAATTCTGTTCTTATTCTAAATATCTCAGAACCTGCTAGAATTGTTGATAAAGCGCCATCCATCAGTGTAACAGCAGGAGACTCTGCATCTTTGGAATGCACTGTGTCAGGAAGTCCAGATCTCAAAGTTAAATGGCTTCGTGATGGCAAGGAAGTGACAGGAGGCCGAAAATACAAAATCTCTTTTAAAGACAATGTAGCATGCTTAAAAATCCTCTCGGCAGAGAGGGGCGATAGCTGTGAATACACAATGGAAGTTTCTAATCGGGTTGGAAAAGACCACTGCTCTTGCTCAGTCACGGTTCTTGGTTAGTTTTTCTTTTTCTTTTTCAAACTTGTGTATATATGTTGTGCAGGTTTTTAATTTTTAATTGTGAAAACATTTTTTGAACAGATAAAATTATACCTCCAACCTTCACGAAAAGTCTTAAAAAGATTGATGGTAACCTTGGAGGACATATCCAGATGGAATGTAAGGTGTCAGGGTCGCAGCCCATGACAATATCTTGGTTCAAAGATGGAAAGGAGATCACAACTGGGATAAAGTACCAAACTGAAATGAAAGAAAGCACCGCTTTGTTAAAAATATCCCAGTTAGAGCCTGCTGATGCTGGGGTTTTCATGTGCCATGCAACTAATGCTGCAGGGCATAGCGAGACCAGTGGAACAGTATCTGTTAAAGGTTAGAAGAATTGCTCTAGTGATTTCTTTACCTTATAGTATTTAAAATAATTAAGGTACATTATTTTCAATACATGTACCATGCCTATATATTTATGTAGTGATTTACCTGTGATGTTTTTCTTGGCAACTGAAAACAGAGCCACCAGTCTTCACATTGAAACCTGAATCTCAAGATGCTATTCCAGGGTCTAATGTTGTTTTGAAAGCTGCTTTTACCGGAACACCAAGTTTTACTATTAAGTGGTTCAAGGAAGAGAACGAGATATTAACTGGAGGTAGTTGTTTCATCAAGAAAGATTCCTCTTCAAGTTCTTTGGCACTGCACTCTGTAAAGCCATCACATTCTGCCAAATATACTTGCCAAGTTGCCAATGATGCAGGAAGGGTTTCGTGCACCGCAGTCTTATTTGTGAAAGGTGCCTCTTCTTTGCTTCTTTATGTTTTTACTACTGTTATGTACTGTTATTGTTTTACCACTCTTATGCATGATTATCATAAATATGATGTTATTCTCTTTTTTTAGAGCCTCCGATGTTTGTGACGAAACTTGATTCAAGTAAATTAGCAGTGAATGGCAGTGTTGTGGTTTTGGAGTGTAAAGTAACTGGCAGTCCTGAAATTGCTATTACGTGGTACAAAAATAATACAGAAATCAGCCCAAGTAGTAAATATCAAATGACCTTCACTGACTCAGTTGCTACACTGCAGATATCCAGTTGTAGTCTTGAAGAGAGCGGGGATTATATTTGTGTAGCATCTAGCGATGCTGGCAGTGACAAATGCAGTTGCTTGGTTACCGTCAAAGGTATGTAAGAGAGGATCATCTGAAATATTTTACTAGCTATTTATCAGCTATAGTTTTGGCTTATTTTGTATTCTTTTACCCCAGAACCTCCTGCATTTGTTAAGTTATTTGAAGCCAGAGAAGTTGTCCAAGGCTCAGATGTTGTGCTTGAGGGATCTGTCTCAGGAACAACCCCATTTGAGGTTTCGTGCTTCAAAGACTCAAAGCAGATCAGAAATGACCGCCGGCATATCATTGGCATAAAGAATGATGTAGTTACTATTGAGATTCTCAAGTTTGAACCTGGAGATGCTGGCAAATATAAATGCGCAGTAGCAAATGAAGTGGGACAGACCTCGTGTGATTGTCAAATTATATTGAAAGGTTATTATGACTTTGAAACTATTTGAAACCACGGCAAACATGTTCATTAGCACAAGCTGTAGACTTACATTTTCAGATTCTAAGTATATGCCTTATTTTTCTTTTATTAGAGCCACCATCATTCACGCAGAAGCTAGAGAACATGGATGCCTTACTAGGCAGCGAGCTTACAATGCTATGCGTTCTGAAAGGCTCACTGCCTATGACCGTGTCATGGACAAAAGGTGACCATGAGGTCAAAGATTCTGAGGATGTCCAGATTTCTTTTGAGAACAGAACAGCAGTGCTGTATTTCTCTAATGTAAATTTAAAACACTCTGGAAAGTACACATGTCATGCTCAGAATGAGGCTGGAAGTCAGAACTGTACAGCAGCTTTGGTGGTCAAAGGTTTGATTTGATTATTATTTGAAGTAAACACATACTTAGATTTGATTACCTAGTGTCAACACATTGTTAATGCATTGGCACAACAATATTTCTTATACTTTACAGAGCCAGCAAATATTACAGAGCAGGCCAAGTCTATCAGTGTCACAGTAGGAGATCCAGTCACTCTGGAGTGCAGGTTCTCAGGCACTAAATCCCTGAAAGCCAAATGGTTGAAGAATGGAAAAGAACTGATATCTAGCAAAAAATACAAAATACAAAGCACTGATACAAGCTCCATATTAAAGATCCTTTCTGCAGAGAGGAATGACGATGGCGAATATAGGTTTGAGGTTTCAAATGATGTTGGCAGCAGCTCTTGTGAAGCCTGTGTAACAGTACTAGGTTAGTTTGTTAACAAAGGTGTTTTTTTTTTTTTTTTAATTAAAAAAATATACATTATGTCTCAGGACAATGTACTCATTCACATTCTATATTTTTGTTATTGTAACAGATCAAATAATTAAGCCATCGTTCACAAGAAAATTAAAACAATCAGAAGGTATTAAAGGATCCTTTGCACAGTTGGAATGTCTGGTTGCAGGATCTCTGCCTATAAAAATCACTTGGTTTAAGGAGAACAAGGAGATCGAGACAAATGAAAAACATAAATGTGTTTTCTTTGAGAACGCAGCATCTTTGGAAATCAGTCGTCTTGATAGTTTGGACAGTGGAAATTATACCTGCATTGCTGCAAACAAAGCAGGCAGTGCCCAGTGTTCTGGTGTCTTAAGAGTTAAAGGTTTGCATTTTCCCATCATTAATGTCTAAATCTTGCATTATAAACCTGTAAATCTGCCTACATTCTCATATCTTTAATTTTACTAAACCTAATGTACTATTTTTTTTTTTTTTTATAAACAGAACCTCCTGTTATCATTGAGAAACCTGAGTCACAGCAGGTCATAACTGGAACCAGAGTGAAATTCAGTGTACTTGTGTCTGGAACTCCCCCACTGACCATCAAGTGGTTCAGAAATAGAAAAGAGGTCTTATCTGGGGTTGATTGCTCCATTCAGAAAGATGACACTTCAGGCTCACTTGAGCTGTTCTTCACTAAGCCATCAGACTCTGGAGACTACATTTGTGAAATAAGCAATGACGTTGGCTCAGATTCCTGCCAAACAACACTCTTTGTCAAAGGTTTTTCACAGCAATTCAATTTTAAGTAGGGATGCATCGATACCATTCTTTGTTACTCATAGATACCTATAATGAAATGAGTAGCTTATTTATTATTAAGCAATCAGGGGCATCATGGGGCATTTTATTAGCTCAGTATTTGAGGGTTACTGGCATGTGCTGCTGGTAATGAATTCTTGATAAATTTAATGTTTATGGCCTTTAAACTTTATCTTTAACAGAGCACGTAAGGATGGCTGTCCTGGGCATACAGACTATTATCAAACTGAATGATTATTAAAAAACGAGCACAAGTTGCTGTGCATTGCACATCGAGTCCTCAAGCAAGACAGTTTCTCTGCATTTTCTTTGCACCTTGCAATCATTTTTAATGATTCCGCTCGATGATCAGGTTAATTTTATTTTATTTAGGGAGATGCTACAATACCACCTCTTGATATTTTTACAGAGCACAGTTTGTAGTCTGCTTTACTTTGATTGCCATCATTACTTGTACCAGTTCATGATGGTTGTCCACACTGTAAAACCAGATAGTTAATTTAACTAAAAAAATTTGAGGAAACTAATTACCTCAAAATTTTCAAGTTGGGGCACACGGTGGTTTAGGGGTTAGCACGTTTGTCTCACACCTCCAGGGTCGGGGGTTCGATTCCCACCGTGGCCCTGTGTGTGCGGAGTTTGCATGTTCTCCCCGTGCTGCAGGGGTTTCCTCCGGGTACTCCCCCAGTCCAAATGGTAGGCTGATTGGCATATCTAAAGTATCCGTAGTGTATGAATGGGTGTGTGAGTGTGTGTGTGATTGTGCCCTGCGATGGATTGGCACCCTGTCCAGGGTGTACCCCACCTCGTGCACGATGCTTCCTGGGATAGGCTCCAGGTTCCCCGCGACCCTGAAAAGGATAAGCGGTATAGAAGAATGGCTTAAAGAAATTGATTTATCAACTTGAAAATCCATCCATCCATCCATCTTCTATACCGCTTAGTCTTTTCAGGGTCACAGGGAACCTGGAGACTATCCCAGGAACTTAAAAATTTTGAGGTAATTAGTTTCCTCAGATTTTTTGAGTCAAACGAACTTATCCGGTTTTAAAGTGCATTAGCATGATTCCCTTTTACAAGTACAAGTAAATGAGTACCGTATTGAACTGATACCAGATTCGCTATCTATGCATCTCTAGTCTTAATACATCTTCTCATTTATATTTGTGATTGAGAACTCAAATAAATAAAATTAGTACATATGATCTCTTTCTTTTTTATATGCAGAACCCCCCAAATTCATCCGAAAGCCAGACAAAGTTTCAGTAGTGAAACCTGGTCAGTCTGCAATTTTCGAGTGTGAGGTTGCAGGCACACCGGAAATAGACACATACTGGTTTAAAGACGGTAATGACTTAAGTCCAGACGACAAGCATAAAATTAGTTTTGTCAACTCATTGGCACGACTTGAGATTACTGGTGCTGATCTTAAAGACAGTGGTGTGTATTACTGTGAGGCCCGCAATGAGGCGGGTAGTGAGAGCTGTAGCATGGATCTGAAAGTGAAAGGTTGGTGCATACTTTGACATTTACAGATGAATAGTTAATTTGAGTATTCAGAAATACAGGCATGTGCTGTACATAGATTTCATGTTGTGCATCTCTTTTATTCATATTACAGAGCCACCGGTTATTGTAAAGCCATTCACCCCTGTAGAGGTTGTGAAAGGTTCAAATGCCTCTTTTGAGTGTCAAATTCGAGGCACAGCTCCTTTTAAAATAACCTGGCAAAAAGATTCCAAGGAGATCATGCCAAGCACAAAACATGTGTTCTCTCAGAAAAATGGTTCACTAATGTTACTTGACATTCAGAAATGTGATGACTTGGATGTTGGCGAGTACGCTTGTATTATTTCAAATGAAGTTGGAAGTTGTTCATGCAGGACAACACTAAGCATAAAAGGTTGACTCTTTGTTGATTTTTTTTTTTACCTTTAGAATTTTACTGGCATTTTGAACAACACACTTGAACAACTCAACTAACATTTTTTTTTAAAAACTCCCCCCTACCAGAACCACCATCATTTGTAGAAAAGATCCAGAATATTACTACAGTGTTGGGAAATGTAGCAGAGTTTAAATGTGCTGTGAAGGGGTCACCTCCTCTGACCATACAATGGCAGAAAGATGAAACATGGATCTTGGAAGACGCTGAGATTGAGAGAACATTTGAGAATAATGTTGCTACATTAAGAATTCCCATGTGCCAGTCTAACCATAGTGGAAGATACACCTGCCAGGCTATGAATGAGGCAGGGCAGGATAAGTGTTTTGCCACTCTTTTGGTTCAAGGTTGGTTATTTATGACACGTATTTAAGTTTCGATGAGTTTTTAAAACTTTACTGCAGCTGATTACATTGATATATTCTTTTGAACTTCAGAGCCTCCCCAGATTATCGAAAAACCTGAAATGATAAATGTCACTGCTGGAGATCCAGTCAGTTTTGAGTGCAAGGTAACAGGCACTGCCGAACTGAAAGTGAAATGGAGTAAAGATGGCAAAGAGGTGGTCCCATCCAGACAACATAGCCTCAGTTTTGTCAATAACATCAGTAACCTTAAGATTCAGGCTGCACAGTTAGATGATGGAGGAACTTACCTCTTTGAGGTCTCCAACTACATCAGTACCTGCAAGTGTAAAGTGACTTTAAATGTCCTAGGTTAGTGTTTTATTCAATATGTTAAATTACTAAAAGCCTTTTTAAATCACAATACATATGCATTTATTTTTAACCTCTCTTTGTCTTGCAAATAGAACAAACAATTCCTCCTGCCTTCATCAAACCCCTGAGTGACATGGAGGTGATTCTAGGTTCCCCAGTAAAACTGTCATGCAATATATCTGGCTCACTACCAATCTCTGTGGAGTGGTTTAAAGATGGAACTAAACTTACAGGAAAAACCAAGTATAAACTGGTTCAGGACAACAACAGTGTCTTTTTGGAGACTGAGCATCTAGAGAAGGCAGACACTGGAACCTACTCTTGTAAACTTACAAATAAAGCAGGCAGTTGTGAATGCAGTGGAACACTGAGGGTGAAAGGTCAGATGAGATAATGCCATTCAGATTTTTATTTAGATTTCAAGCAAATTTACTCTAAAGTTCAATGATGACTGCCACTTCTTTAACACCACTGTCTGTATTTCTGTTCTGAAAAAAATTTAGAACTCCCAAGCTTTGTGGTGGTGCCTGAGCCACAGGCTGTCATACCAAATACCACTGTTCGTTTTAAAAGTACCTTTAAAGGAACACCTCCGTTCACAGTGAAATGGTTCAAAGAAGATACTGAACTGATTACTGGACCATCCTGCTTTATTGGCCTTGAGGGCCTTTCAAGCTTCATAGATCTTTATGCTGTGGGACTTTCGAACACTGGGCCATACTCTTGCCAAGTTAACAATGATGCTGGTACAGCGAAATGTACCACAAGCTTATTGGTGAAAGGTCTGACTTTTTTCTTGTTGCTGCACTGTCACCATCTTAATTTGTTTTTATAATCATCTCTTATTATTTTGCATTTTACAATGCTGTCCATTTTGCTTGTTTTGCTATCTTTTTTTGCTTTATTTGTCACTATATGTCTGCAGTCTGTTCATCATCTTGCTCATCTTGCATCTTTTTCATTCTTCATCAACATGCTTATTTCTGGCAGCCATCTTGTGCTTTTCATTTTTGAAACCTTCTTCTGCCCTCACTTACTGTAAGTAAATGTGTGATTAAGCTAACTTATGACATTTTTGCCTTTGCAGAACCACCTGAATTTGTGCAGAAACTACCAGCAACAAAGTTTCTAAAGATGGGATTGCCACTCCAGCTTGAATGCAAAGTTACTGGCACACCACCTTTGAAAATTAGCTGGTACAAAAATGACAACGCAGTCACTGAGACTAGAAACATGATGATTGCTTTTGATGGCTCGATGGCAGTGCTTGAGATTTTGAGCACCACCTGTGATGATGATGGAGTGTACACCTGTGAAGTTCAAAATGATGCAGGAACTAAGAGCTGCAGCACCACTCTCTCAGTCAAAGGTTAGCCAGTGGGTGAATTTTCTTACCCAGTGAGATAGACATATACTATGAGTAAATATCTAATACATTTATATAAGATCTGCTTAATGCCTTGTAAAGTTAACTGTTGCTCAACCAGTATCGGTTCAGAAGTAATCTTGGTTCAAACAACAATTATTGTATGCAGGTAAGCTCATCTTAAAATTAAATTTAAATATATTTCTAGAACCACCAAGTTTCCAGAAAGTGCCCTCACCTGTAGAGGGACTGAAAGGCAAAGATACCAGTCTTAGCTGTGAGCTGAAGGGACATGCGCCATTTGAGATAACCTGGTTTAAAGACAAAAAGCAACTGAAGGAAAGTAGAAAGTACAAATTTGTGTCTGAGGGACACTCTGCTACTCTTCACATTCTTGGACTGGAGGCATCAGATGCTGGTGAATATGAATGCAAAGCCTCAAATAATGTAGGAAGTGATACCTGCCAAGGAATGGTGAAACTCAGAGGTTAGTGAACTCAAAACAGTGAAAACTGTTAAATGAATAGAGCTTCCTCTGTTTAGGTTTCTTAGATGAATCTGTTGTTGATATCATTTTCTGCCATTTAGAACCACCAGTTTTTGTCAAGAAACTGACCAATATGACAGTCAAATTTGGTGAGGAAGTTACTCTCATGGCAACTGTCAAAGGCTCTGAGCCAATCAATGTGTCTTGGGTACAAGATAAGGACCATGTTCTTAGAGATGGTGACAACAGAAAAATTACATTTGAAAACAACCAGATAACTTTGAGGATCTTTAAAGCTGATTCAACCACTGCTGGGAAGTATACCTGTGAGATTAAAAATGATGCTGGTGTGGCACAATGCATGGCAAACCTAACTGTTCTAGGTTTGTAGAATTCCTTTATTCATCTTCTTTTGCTTTTCTTCTTAAAGTGAATCTTTCTGAGACCAGATGGTTGTTTTTGAATTTTCAGAGCCCGCTGCCATTTTGGATAAGACCGAGTCTGTAAATGTCACAGCCGGTGACCCAGCAGTTTTAGAATGCACTATATCTGGAACCCCAGAGCTTAAACCAAAATGGTATAAAGATGGAATGGAGCTGTCTTCTGGACAGAAATACAAAATCACCTTCTCCAAAAAGATATCCAGTCTTACGGTGTTGTCCACAGACATAGGTGATACTGGAGATTACACCTTTGAGGTCTCAAATGAAGTCGGAAGTGATAGTTGCAAGATGCACCTTGGTGTTTTAGGTTAGTAGCCTAATATGAATTTTCTTAATTGGCCACATACTGACATTTTAGGAATATTTTACCTGTCAGTGAATGTGGTTGTTAAACTTTATTTGCGCAATACTTAACAGTCCCCATTGAATTTCTTTAATGATTATCTCTTGGGTGAAGTATATCTTCAGGATATTTGCATCGCCGTCAAAACTAATAACTATGTTTTTTAAACAGATAAAATTATCCCTCCTGCATTCTCAAGAAAATTGAAGGATATGCACAGTATCATTGATAAGCCTATTGAACTGAATTGCAAAGTCTCAGGTTCTGCACCTCTTACCATTTCATGGTACCACAATGGTGAGGAGATTGAGAGTGGGCCAAACTATGAAATTAGTTTTGCTGAGAACACCTGTATGCTCAAGCTGCCCATTCAAAAGCTGTCTGATGCAGGTTCATACAAGTGTAAAGCAGTGAACAGTGCTGGAACTGCTGAAACTACTGCCTCACTTGATGTTAAAGGTCAGTATTTAGATTTGAGAGAACTCTTACCCCATGAAAATTTCTTCATGAAAAGTTATGTGATCACATTTTTTTTTTTTAAATTTATTTATTTGGCCTTGATCATGGGGTAACTTTCTCAGGTCCATAAACAATGTTCTTTTTTTCTCACATGATTATTGCAGAACCTCCATCTTTTGTGACGTTCCCTCAGCCAGTTGAGGCACTTCCGGGATCAAATGTCTCATTCACTGCAACTGTGAGAGGAAGTGCCCCATTAAAGCTGAAATGGTTCAGAGGCAGTAAAGAGATTGTATCTAGCAGAGCCTGTGAGATCGCACTGAAAGGAGACATAGCTACACTGGAACTCTTTCAAATTGACAAATCTCATGCAGGAGAATACACCTGTCAAATAATGAATGATGTTGGGAAGGAAAACTTCCCTGTGACTCTTTTTGTTAAAGGTTAGTTGACATAGTGACTGTCTGATCGAAACGTTGTACAGCTGTGCCCATGTTATAGTGAGCAACTTTATGTATAATTGTTTTAATTGTTTTAATCAGAAGCGGCACGCTTTGTCAAAAAGCTGAAAAACATCTCTGTTCAAGTGGGCAAGTCAATGATACTTGAATGCACATATGCTGGAAGCCCTAAGATTCTGGTGAAGTGGCACAAAGATGGCCAGGAGATCTTCTCATCTTATAGATACAATATTACAACCACTGAGACCTCCTGCATCCTGGAGTGTCTCAACAGTGATAAAGAGGCAGGAGGAAAATACTCCTGTGAAGTTTCCAATGAAGCTGGCTATGACACCTGTGATGCAACAGTGTCCATTTTAGGTTTTTAATATTAATGTTATTTAAAAATTATTATTATTATATTCTTTTTAGACTTGGAGGAACTATAATTTGCATGCTTTCTTATTATTCCTGGTGTATGTGTGATTTTTAGAGCCACCATTCTTTATTGAGAGTTTGGAACCTATGGAAGTGACTGCAGGTGATGCGGTCTCTCTAAAATGCCAGATTGGGGGCACTCCTGACATCAAAGTCTCCTGGTTCAAAGGGGATGGCAAAGTTCGATCTTCTCCAAGCTGTAGAATTGAGTACTCCAAAGGTGTTGCTTGTTTGAAATTAGCCAAATCCTCCAAAGCTGATATTGGAGAATACACTTGTAAGGCTGAAAACAGCATTGGATCTGCTTCTTCTAGCTGCCACTTAACTGTACAAGGTGAACGTTATGTCTGAAACCAATTTCTTCAGCTCTTAAATGTTTGTTTATTTCAGGTGTCATTTAATTGATGAATTAATTATGTAGTAACTTTTTAATTGTGTTTTGTTTAACTTATTTTTTTTTCTCCAGAGGCCAAGACACCACCATCTTTCCCCAAGAAAATTACTAGCATTCAACAAACTGTAGGACATAGTGTCCAGTTTGAGTGTCGTGTTGCAGGATCATCTCCACTGGAGATCTCTTGGCTTAAAGATGGTGAAGCTCTAAAGAGTAGCTCAGAGTACACTATGACTTTTGATGATAACTCTGCTATCCTAAGAATTGCAGTGGGAGAAATGAGACACTCTGGAGAATATACTTGCGTTGCAACAAATATTGTTGGAACTGCCTCTTGTCGAGCCAAGCTCACACTTCAAGGTCTGCTCATGTATATATTAATGATTTATCAATGTGTAGTTCTTAACCTAAAGTGTTAACCTCTCTTAATGTGTCTGAGGCTTTGAATTAATTGTATTGTTTTACATCTCAGAGCCAAGATACCCACCCGTGTTTGATAGAAAGCTTTCACCTGTGGATGTTTCAGTTGGAAATACTGTGCAATTGGAATGCCACATGACTGGATCATTACCTATAAAAGTCACTTGGTCAAAGGATCATAAAGATATCCGCACAGGGGGCAATTATAAGATATCATGTGTGGAAAACACCCCGCAATTGACTATTCTGAAAGCAGATAAGGCTGACTCTGGCCGTTATTCTTGCCATGCTAGTAATGATATGGGGAAGGACTCATGTTCAACAGAGGTCACTGTAAAAGGTATTTGGTGTCTGCTTATAAATGTGGTTGTCTGCTCTTAAATCAACTGTTTCTTTGTAAATTCAGTCTTTTCCTTCTTGTAAGATCATCATGCTTTTGTTGGCTGGCTCTTGTCCCTTCAAAATGGTCAACAGAAAAGTGATTCTGCAAACTACTAAACCCTTCATGTTTGGTGTCGTTTGTGCTAATTTGCAATACAATGTATTGTTATAATACATTAAATTAAATGTACATGATTGATTATTATTCCTAGAACAAAAGATTCCACCAAGCTTCACCAAAAAGCCTTCAGAAACCCTTGAGGATACTGAGGGCAAGTTGTTGAAGATTGAGGCTCGTGTTGCTGGATCACAGCCCATGATTGTCAACTGGTATAAAGATGACAAAGAAATCTTCAGCTCTGACAGATATGATATGACCTTCAAAAGCAGCATGGCTGTGATGGTGATAAAGAGTTCCTCCATCTCAGACAGTGGTACTTATACATGCAAAGTCACCAATGAGGCTGGTTCTGCTTCTTGCCAGGTTTTGGCTCATATTACAGGTGACTGCATGCATTTTTGCACCCTTTGCAAACACTTCACTCTCTCTAAAATGTTGCAAATCTAATTCCTGCATAAAGTCAAACTGTAAATTACTGCAGTTTATACTTTTAGAACATTCTATTAACACAACTTTTTTTATTCTTTCATTGTGGTTTGTGTTCTTCACTTTCGTAATGCAGAGCGGGCGGTACCTCCGAGCTTTGACTTGCCTCTTAAACCTGTGACACTGAATGAGGGTGAGACACTTTCACTTAGCTGCCATGTACGTGGCTCTCCACCCCTGAAAATTCAGTGGATGAAGGACAGAAGGGAGTTGATGTCCTCTGCCAGCACCAAGATCACCTTTGTAGATGGTACCGCTACACTACAAATGCTTAATGTGTCTAAGACAGATGCAGGAGATTACCTCTGTAAGGCAACCAATGAAGCTGGTAGTGAGTTCTGCAAGTCCAGAGTTACTATTAAAGGTATTTCTTTCCCAATCCATGGTTTTTCAACAACATGCACAGTATTTTTACGCACTGTTTTTACATACACAAGTTTTTATATATGCACTATCTGTAATAGTATATTCTAAAAGCTTTATCCTACCATTTAGGTCTTTTTTTGTGACACTAAATCTGAATTTTTCTTAATTACTAATGTTATATGTCATGATAAGTATGACTTAAATTTCAGTTCCTCACTCATGACAAAAGTAAGCAAAGGTATCCCTTATTTAGTAATACCAAATATGTCAAGTTACAGGTTTCTTGCAGTGGTTTTGTTGCCATTCTTGACTTATTTATCTCTCTGAGTTGTCTTGACTTAGTTGTCTCTCTGAGCCCTCTTATGTCCATCTAATAGCTACAGGTCTATTATTATTATTATTATTATTATTATATAATTATCATTATTATTAGGTCTATTATTATTATCTCTATCTATCATAATTTTGTTATGTAATCCTAATTAACAGAGAAGCCAAAAGCTCCTGCTACTGCGCCCACTCCAGCTCCTGCAGCACCTGCAGCTCCTGAACCAGCTAAGAAATTGGACAATTTATTCTTCATTGAGGAACCCAAGAGTGTCCATATCACTGAGAGTAAGTACTCCAATATTTTTTTATTTAATATCTTGATTAAATTGAATAGTCAGTCGCAGATTATTGGGCCTTGATGCAAAGCACCTACCAAGGGTGTTAAATTTGGAAAAATATACTTTCTTCTTTCTTCAAACATATCTTTAATGTATTTACAGAGGGCACTGCGACCTTCATTGCCAAGGTTGGCGGTGATCCCATTCCTAATGTGAAATGGATGAAGGGCAAATGGAGGCAGATGACTCATGGTGGTCGCATTGCCATTGTGCAGAAGGACCAAGATGCCAAGCTGGAGATCAAAGATGTGACCAAATCGGATGCTGGACAGTATAGATGTGTAGCATCAAATAAACATGGAGAAATTGAATCCAGCACTGATCTGACTGTTGTTGAGAAGAAAGAGATTACACCTGAAATGGTCACATTGAAGAAGTGAGCTGGGGTTTAATGTTGCTTTTATGATTTATTAAATAAGCATGCATTTAGTTATAAAATAGAACAACTAAACAATCATTTTCGCTTTTAGGACACCCTCAAAACAGAAAAGCCCCAAAGAGGACAAGGACATTAATATTGTTGAGCTGCTCAGAAATGTGGACCCCAAAGAGTATGAGAAATATGCACGTATGTACGGCATCACAGACTACCGTGGCCTTCTTCAAGCCATTGAATTTCTAAAGAAGGAGAAAGAAGAAGAACAAAGGGCAAGACCTGTGAGTCGTCTACTGTACATTTCATGACTTCGATTCAACTGTTGTTTTACAGAATGTTTGCACCTTATTCTGTTAAGATTTTATCAGAATGTATTTTCTTTTGAGTGCTGCCTGTAGACAGCTGATAATACAGGGAGTAAACCAGAGACACCACAGAAACTGGCGGTGCTTCATTCTGTTGCCTTGTCTTCCTTTTTGATGCTTTATTGTCTTGGTTTTAGGAACTGGAACATACGAGACGTGAGTCAGATGAACAGGATCTATCAAAACTTGTGGCTGATTTACAGAAAAGAATGGAGCAAACTGAGGTGTGACTATGTGTTTATTTATAAGCACAGTTTCATGAATGCCATATATGAGGCATACTGTTATAAAACAATCAGTGATAGGGTGGTGTGAAGCTACCCAGTTATGGTTACTACCCCTAAGTTGATCTCCTATAACATTATGTACAGACGTGTTTTATTCATTTTATACCACAGAAATTACAATTACATTCTTAAATTATTAACATTAAAAAAAACAACAACATCCTTTCATAAATGTTAAATAAATGTTTCCTTACAGAAAGCTTCAACATAATACATTTTTAACCTACGATTTTTTAATAATCTGTTTATTATTAGACATAAATTATGTGTAGTGTCTACCATACACACCCCGTGAATAAGTTACTATAGAAAAAAACATTTATTAAAACAACTACATTAATATAAACATATGATTTGGCTTGTAGCTACTGTCAGAGCTGCTGTAAGAAAATTAAACAACACAGTCTGACCAACAAGATTTGAGAATGTTCTGAACAGTTCTGTGGTGTATTGTGTGTCTGTGTATATGTGGTATATTTATTTCTTTTTACTCACGCATACCCATTCTTTTCTTGTCTTTTACACGCAGCCTATAACACTGATCAGAGACATCACTGACCAGACTACAGTTGCCAACAGAGACGCTGTGTTTGAATGTGAGATCAAAATCAACTACCCGGAGATAACGCTGTCCTGGTACAAAGGAACCCAGAAACTTGATACAAGTGACAAGTATGAGATTAAAGTTGTTGGTGACCGCCACATCTTAAAGCTCAAGAATTGCCAGCCCCGGGACGAGGGCAGTTATCGCATTGTATGTGGACCACATATCTCCGGTGCCAAATTGACAGTGTTGGGTATGTACTGTATTTCAGATATGGCTTATTTCTTGTAGAAATCCTTCAGATAAACAATGGTATATGGTTACCTCTGCAAATAAAAACTTGTATTTAGATTTAAAGAGCCATTAGCTAATTTCAATAAACTTTTAACATTGTTACTTTTTGAAACATTTCTCCATTCGATGCTAAGAGTGTGGGATTTTATTGTATTCTCCTTTTTTCTTACAGAAGGTGAAGTGGAACAGCACATGGAGGATGTTGCTGGTAAGGAAGGCCAAACCTGTACACTCGCATGCCAGTTCTCCATACCTAATGCAAAGGCCCAGTGGTTTAAAAATGGAAAGCTTTTAGAGCCTCATGGCAGGTATAAATATTCTGTGGCCAATTACACTCAGAAGCTATCAATTAAAGACGTTAGGCCTGAAGACCAAGGAGAATATACCTGCAAATATAAAAACCTTGAAACAACAGCAAATCTTTGGGTTGAAGGTGTGTATCGTGTCATCAAACTCACAATTTTATCATCTAAAAAAAATTAGACCATTTACTAACCTCTTCCATCTTCATCTTTGAAAGTCTTTGTTGGGCAAAGCACTCTTCTCTTGAATGTTTGAACCATCCTCATGTTCTTTTAAATTTTTTTTGTATGGATCCCATGGATAACTGAAAATGGAGAATTGAAGAGCATTTTGATCTTTTTTCTTTAAAGATGACTGAGAAACCTTAATGAAAAGTCTTCATGTTTGTGTATACCTTATGTCAAGCAAAGCAGGCTTCCTAACCAACAATCTTGCATCATCTCTCTTTAGCGGAGCAAATACATTTCACTAAACGCATCCAGAACATTGTGGTTCGGGAACGACAGTCTGCAACTTTTGA
The DNA here is from genome assembly GCF_001660625.3 of Ictalurus punctatus. Taxonomy (NCBI): domain Eukaryota; kingdom Metazoa; phylum Chordata; class Actinopteri; order Siluriformes; family Ictaluridae; genus Ictalurus; species Ictalurus punctatus. The sequence goes on along the minus strand of NC_030421.2, from coordinate 7,395,461 downwards.
ATGTGAAGTGTCCTTTGACAATGCCATTGTAACATGGTACAAGGACACATGGGAGCTTAAAGAAAGCCCAAAATATACATTCAGGAGCGAAGGCCGACGCCACTTTATGATCATCCGCAATGTAACGTCGGAGGATGAAGGTTTGTCCAGCTGAAATCCTGCTGGATTCCATTTTTTTTTTTTATCTCTCTGATTTTCATCGTAATATTCGTCTGGTTTCAAAACAGACCCAACTAATCTGATGAAAAATTCTTTAGGCGTATATTCAGTGATTGTCAGATTGGAGCCCAGAGGCGAAGCCAAAAGCACAGCAGAGCTTTACCTGTCAGGGAAAGGTCTGTACAATCCTGTTAGCACCTGTTAGTATTCAGGGAACGTGCATATTCCAGTGCATGTCTATAACACTATTTTACTTTACCTCCTTTCACAGACATTGATGTAGGAAGGGTGCCTTATGGTAAGTATTTTCATCCAAAGAGCCCATTATACCATTATATAGTAAACTTAACTATGCTACAGCTATCCTAAGAATCCAATATATTCCAATTATATTCTCTAGAAATTAAATTAATATTTAAAACCCTCCAGATATTCCTGATTCATCAATACAAGTCCCTGAAGCACCATCTGCATATACTATCGAAGGTAAGAAAGGGACTTGAATATAAATTTAGCTCTAAAAATCCTAAATTCTTATAAACACACCCTCACTAATTTGATCCTTTATTTCTGAAAGCTGAATCATCTGTTGAATATTATCATTACGAAGAAAAGATGGAAATTCAAGGTATACCATATACTTGAGCTCTCTTCATTATTTTACAAGATCATCCACTAAAATGGACCACATCAATATTAACAAAAATCACCCTCATCTGCTCGTCCACTATATTAATATTAATACAAATGATTAGTATGAGATTGTGAATAACAAATAACCAATTAACATCACCAGATTTAAAAACTAAAAATGCTTAAATGAACTTGACGATTTACTTGGTTCCTTTAGTATTTTAAACATTTTCAATGAACTGTCACTCTTCACCAGGGTATGAGTACAGTACGGAAGAAAGGATAGTAGAGGAAATCTCTATTACAGGTATCAGTGAGAGCTTTCCGTTCTCATCCTTTCATTTTAAATCAGAAGGACAGACTAACCCTCTTTGATTTTCACTAAAATCTCACCATTTGTCTTTGTTTGATTGTTCTCCGTGGTGCCTTCAAAAATTCCCACTGGGTCCTTTTCTAAATGTATGTTAGCCCTTGCGATGTGCCTCTTCAACAAAGTTCATGTAATGTGTTTCTTCTCATCTGTGTAACATCTTGATCTTACCTATGTGTCATTTGTGTTTCGTCGTCAAGTATGTGTGACTTATTCCATGTTATCCACCTCCTTATCTAAATGTCTTATCCAAAACATTTGTGATTTCCCATTATTCTAAGTACATTTTCTGTCCCAACAGCCCCAAGAATTCCTGTGGAAGAGATTGTTGAGAGGAAGGCACTTGGAGTGAGAGAAGTAGTACCAACCAAAGGTAAAAGATGAATGATAAAAGAATGTTGGCTGCTCTGTGTTGGCAAACATTAGGGATGTTTCAATACTTATTTCCCCCAAACTGAGCACAAGTATCTGTTTGTTTGTTTTTTATACCGATATCAATGTTTTATTTGAAATGAGTAACCAACTTGGTATTGAACAATCATGGATGTCACAGAATCTAATGTATTATTTATCTAATGTATTCATTGTTCTTCAAGTTCCTGAGATGATTGAGAAACCAGAGGAGAAACCTGTACCAGTTGAGGAAAGGATAGAAGCACCACTAAAAGGTATACAAAACTCTCCATGTTATGTATGGTACCATGGTGTAAACAAACAAATCACATGTTACAAGTTTTTGGGTCTGTTAGTCCAGTCTCTTGAGTGTATCTTTCTTTTTTTCAATGTTTTACCTCTTGCATTGTTTGTCTTTGGCTACCTTAAATGAATGATTCTTCATAACTAATAATAAAAATATATTGGAAAACATTTTCAAGTACCCGAAGCTAAGAAGCCTAAAGAAGAAAAAGTCATACCACTCAAAGTGGAAGAACCAAAAGTACTTCCCGCTAAAGAAGGTAATATTGTGAATGTCATTTATTCATGTTATATTTCTGGTGCTGTTTTGTCGAAGTTTTGTTGATTTGTCCTTTGTAAGATATCTGTGAAGTTATATGAAGTTTTATATTTGAACACTTTTAACTTCGTATTTCTTTAATCCAATGTTTGTCCTAAGATGTTTGTAAATTTGAAATACAAGTATAAAATATTTAGTTGTTTTGTTAAATTCAATAAAATGTTTTCTTTATGAATTTCTACTTTCGATATCTTAAAAGAACACGAAGAGGTACCTACTCCTCAGCCAACCAAGGTTGCTCCCAAGAAAGGTATTTGTCCAGTCTTTTAACTTCTACTAGTCAAATAGTATGTGTAGTTTTGTACTTGCATTTACATTTTTGTTGAATCTTTGACCGTTTCATATTTTTGTTCACAGTCTGCTTAGACATACACAGTGTGGTCTTTTTCTGTCTGTCAAAATAAAGTGGAATTATTTTATGTGTTGTGATGATACTTTTGTGTTTCTGTTTTTATTCTGCTCTGTATAGTTTTTAGTAGTCTGATATATAGTCTTTGATGTTGTGTCATGATCAAGTTTGTCAGATTTGTTGTCGAGTCTCTTATTTGTTGTATAGGACATGTATTTTTTTCTATATGGCTGTCAAAAAGCATTGTCCACCCTTGTTAAAATGATTCTTTCCAAAGTCTTACAGCTTCTTAACATTCTGTGTTCCATAAAAAAGTGCCAGAAGCTGTAGCACCTGTGGTTCCAGAGCCTAAACCCAAAGAACCTACACCTAAACCTTCATCAGTACCTGAAACTAAACCAAAGCCCAAACTGAAGGCCACACCTGAGCCTACAC